>NC_053023.1:714772923-714783683 GCF_003073215.2 Triticum urartu
ATAACTATAACAGCGGAAGGCTTGGAATAAGTGAGTCCATCAACTCCAACGGCATCACTGAGTATAGAACCACGACCTAAAACTCCTTAATCGTCGTCTGAAAAGTCTGCAACATTAATGTTGCAGCCGAAACGGGTCAGCACATGGAATATGCTGGCAAGGTAACACATAGAGAGTAATGGAATGAAACAGCTATACTATATGCATATTTGGCTGGTGGAAAGCTCTATGGTTACAGTTTTGCGTAAAGCCAATTTTTCCCTACTGCAAAGGAATAAATTTTATTTAACTATCATGGTAGTTGTTAAACATTGAGAATGGTTGACAGCATCCTCAATCCCAATTAAGCATCATCATTAAACAAAACCCAACAAAATTAATTTTTAGAGTAACATGTTGAGATTCACATGATAATCCAAGTACTAGATACTCAAGCATCCATAACCGGGGACACGGCTAACCATGATTAGTTTATACACTCTGCAGAGGTTTGCGCACTTTTCCCCACAAGACTCGATCGCCTCCGTTTGGTTTCTCGCACTACATGGTGTTTGAGAAGACGGATGACCGAGACATAGTCTTTCAGAAGCGCTAGCACCTTACGATGGATAGACCGTTACACCTACTTTCCCCTACATCTGCTAGTCTACCCTGTAAGAGTTCGCACGACTTAATCAACTATGCTAGAGCCCATAATAGCTTGTGGCTGCACACGGAAGTTTCTAGTATGAAAAATCTCATGATCCCTTTGGGCCTGGGTGGCGGTCCATAAAGAAAAAACAGGCAATCCTGGAATACCCAGGTACCTCAATCCACCCAGATGTGTATTTAAGTTGCCACCTTAGATAAACCATTAATTATCAAACTCACATCTGTCATGGATATCACTCACCCAATCCACGTCTACTAGCATAGCATGGCATAATGGCAAACGTAGAAGTAACTCCCAAAGGTTTGATAATAAAACAGGTAATAGGTACTACCTCAACTACTTCCCATCCCACAATTTAGTTAGATCCTAATCATGCAATGTGTGAGGATTTATCTAATGCAATAAAAATGGGTAGTAGAAAAGGTATGATCAAAGTGTTACTTGCCTTCCTGATGATCCGCGAAACCTAGAGATTCGAAGTAACAGGCGGCACACTCCGGGTATTCTATCGCAGACAAACAAATAAGCATACAATAAGTATCATCTAATGCACGGGTAAAACTCAAATAAGAGATCTAACCATAAGGTTCAACTTAAGAACTCCGGTTTGCAAAAAGAATCAAATCAAACGAAGCAACGAAAGTCAAACGGCAAAAGAAACAAGCTTCGTTTACTATTTCATGCTCTTTTTAGTGAAGCAAAATCATATATGTGAAATTATGTCTATCCAGTTTAGAATAGACATCATATATGTGAAATTATGTCATGCTATCCGTTTTAGTTAAACAATATACATGTCAACTATTTCATGCCCTCTTTTTCCACACTATCTATTTCATCTGTCTCTCATACAATGTCTGTACATTCAACTATGTTTCCTGTTTATCAGCCATTTGAATTGGAGCGGGTGATGCCAGTATCTAGCGGACTAAAAACATGGTCTTCAAATAAAACAGTGCTACCTCTTGGTGGAGATAGCACCCCGGTTGTACATGCACAAGAACCAGCCCTACCACACATAACCCAAACTCTCACAGATTGTACCCCTACTACGATGGACAGAGAACCAGCTTCACCCAATCTAACCCCAACCCCAGCCGATAGTAACCCAGTTCCTGTTGACACACACCATCTCCACCACAGAGCTCCCAAACAAGAGCAGTTAGTAAGGCAGCTCCAGTGCCCAAAGGGCCAGTACTATCACGGCGAACCCAACCTTCCCACAGTTAGTACGCCTATTCCTGTGGAGGAGCACAACCAGCTAGTCGTAGTTTAGCATCTATCGCATTTGATGTTGTTAAATCGTATGTGCATATCTTCCATCTTGGAAAATATTATACTGAAGATGAAGGAAATGCAGTTGCAGGTGTTTGTCCAGGAGTATGTGTAAGTAATGTTATTCATGGCAATTACTTTGCTTCGTCCCATACATCCTACCTCCATGATGGTTATAATACAACAAATTTTCCCATTTTTCTCTATAGAGAAGGACCGATTTGGAAACTCAGATGAGGTAACCTGTGCTAATACCTCTGCTATCTTCAAGAATGCTTGGTGGCAGTATAGGAATTACCTGAAGAAAACGTACTTCACCGGCAAAGAAACTCATCAAATTCCCTTACGTTCTCCTTGAGACACATTTACTGGACGATGACTGGGAACCCTTGTTCTGTACTGGTCCCGAACCAAGAATGTGGTAAGGTCTATGAGCTCATTTTCTATTTTTAAGTATTATATTCTTGCGTCTTACTGTACTCTGTTCATGTAGAACAAGTGCCTAAACCTGAAGAACAACTGTTCTAATTTAAGATTCCATTGCTACCATAGGACATAGATATATGTTTGTTTGATGCTTTTATTATGTACTAGTACTTGGCAATAGAAGACTTGGTAGTTTAATCCTGTCCACCTTACTAATGAACTGGTTCACCGAAATGAGTTTCATATACTAGTACATGCTAAACTTGTTATGTGTCTGCTTGTTTCTTCTTTTAGAATGCTGACAGAATATTGGGGAAGAGTGCCTTATTAAGCAACGGTAAAGGAAGTAATGCAGATAAGGTTCAGGATAGTGACACATCCTGTCTTGGTCTAGTGTTGGAGTTACTGGCCACTACCGCTTGCACAAGCTATTCAAACTCACTGTCTGAATCAGTTCGGTTTCTTGAGTCTCAACTACAAGCTGAAAGACATCGATCAGTTGTGCTGCGACAAGATGCGGAAGGACTGCGGAAGTCCGTGGAGCATTCAGATGCATACTTTCTGGTGCAACAGCAAGCGTTGGAGGATTTTAGCGCCAAATAGGACAAAGCTAATCAGCTTTGCTAAGCTTATTGCCAGCATGGTGGATACCATAACGTTTCTTGAGCTCTTCTGAAGTTGTTTCAGTTATGCTCTTGTTTTGCTGCGCGTTTATTTGCACTGGTGGCCAATTTTGACGGCCAGTGTATGTAATATGCTGCTTTGTTCCCTATATTTGCACTGGTGGCGAACTTTGATGCCCAGTGGATGTAATATGTGTAATAGCCGTGATAGCCTAGCGTAGTTGCTTGCTTATTTATTTCCTTGTTGTCTGTTTTTGTTTGCTTGTAGTCATTGCAGTTCTTTTTCCGCGGTTAACTAGTGGCTGCAATAACCTATTTTTTAAACTAGGCCAAAATAACATGGCAACAACAATTTGTAACCATGGGCTGTAGTGACATGGGCCTCCTACGGGCCGTAGACCAGGCCTCTATACGGGTTAGGAGGCCTTCTACGGGCCATAGAAACAGTATGCCTTCTACGGGCCGTATCATCAATGGGCCTTATACGGGCCGTATGATCGATTGGCCAAACATGGGCCAATAACAGGCCGCATTATGGCCGTAAACGGGCTAGAGTTGGAATCGTCCGTTCATGGGCCGACCGTAACGGGCCATCGTTAATAGGCCGTATTTGATGACGCTATGAAAACGGCCCAACGTATTAACGGACCACAAACGGGCCGACTGTAACCACAGGCTGAATTTGGCCCACAAGCAGAAAATGACAGTAACGGGCCGTAAGTAAACGAATGCTAGAAATGAGCCCAAGAATAAATGGGCTCTGAGAAGGCCGAAAGATAACATGGGCTGGAAACGGCCCAACGGAATAACGGGCCGTTAATGGGTATAAAGTGATACACTGTTCATTACGGGCCAGTTTCACCACGGGCCGTTAATAGGCCAAGAGTTACATAGGGCCTCATATGGGCCGAAAGACGTCATGGGCCATACATGGGCCAGAAGTGAAAACGGGCTGGAATCATATTGGATGGCCCAGATGACGCTACTGGGCCTAATTCGGATAGGGCGTAACGGGCCTTGGGTTAGCGGGCTGTAAATGGGCTATATGCGAACAGGCCGTTAACAGGCTTTCCATGGGCCGGCCCGCCACCTTTTGACCAAGTCAAATGGGCCGGCCTTTACATAGGAATGGGCTCTGTTGGGCCCGTGCCATGTGTCAACGTATCATAGGCGCCTATCTTGACCCAACTGACGAGCTAACATGTGTTTTCGTCCAGCCAATAAGAATTTTACAGGTGGAAATTTCCCATTGGTCGGGCTTAACGGGTTATCGGATCCAAACCCGACCCGATTAGCTTAACGGCGTTCCCGTACGGTGGATGCCACGTGGTCGGTCACCCTTGACGAAAGCACTTTCATGAGCGCGCGATTTATCATCATGGAAGTGGACACTTTCCATGATGAATAATTTTTTGGTAATGTCATGGAACACTTCTAACGACAACACAGGTATGACTATCTTGATTCTATCATAAATTGTCATGGATGTACATGCATGAAAAAATAAGCGAACCTACTGGTGACACACGTATCATCAACTAAAGTGTATTTTTTGTAGTGTCTCTCCCCTCTTGGAAAAGGAAGGGGACTCCAACTAGGATTGGGATTCCTAGTTGGACTCCCCCTATAGGCGCGCCCCTCCTAGGCCAGCCTCCTCCTCCTCCCTCCTTTATATACGTGGGAAGGGGGCACCCCAAAGACCACAAGTTGTCTTAGCCGTGTGCGGTGCCCCTCTCCACAGGTTACACACCTCGGTCATATCGTCGTAGTGCTTAGGCGAAGCCCTGCGCCGGTAACTTCATCATCACCATCGCCACGCCGTCGTGCTGAGCAGAACTCTCCTCTCGGCCTCAACTGGACCAAGAGCCCGAGGGACGTCATCAAGCTGAACGTGTGCTGAACGCGGAGGTGTCGTACGTTCGGTACTTGGATCGGTTGGATCACGAAGACGTTCGACTACATCAACCGCGTTACTAAACGTTTCCGCTTTTGGTCTATGAGGGTATGTAGACACACTCTCCTCTCGTTGCTATGCATTCCCTAGATAGGTCTTGCGTGATCATAGGAAATGTTTTGAAATACTGCGTTCCCCAATAGTGGCATCTGAGCCAGGTCTATGCGTAGATGTTATATGCACGAGTAGAACACAAAGAGTTTGGCGATAATAGTCATACTGCTTACCAGCAACATCTTACTTTGATTCGCGTATTGTTGGATGAAGCGGCCCAGACCGACATTACATGACCACGTTCATGAGACTGGTTCTACCGACGTGCTTTGCACACAGGTGGCTGGCGGGTGTCTGTTTCTCCAACTTTAGTTGAATCGAGTTTGACTATGCCCGGTCCTTGTTGAAGGTTAAAACAACACACTTGACGAAAAATCGTTGTAGTTTATGCGTAGGTAAGAAAGGTTCTTGCTAGAGCCCGTAGCAGCCACGTAAAACTTGCAACACCAAAGTAGAGGACGTCTAACTTGTTTTTGCAGGGCATGTTGTGATGTGATATGGTCAAGACGTGATGAGATATAAATTGTTTGTATGAGATGATCATGTTTTGTTAAAGTTATCGGCAACTGGCAGGGAGCCTTATGGTTGTCTCTTTATTGCATAAGATGCAAGTGCCATATAATTGCTTTACTTTATCGCTATGCGATAGCAATAGTTGCAAAAGCAATAGTTGGCAAGACGACCATGTGACGACACGTTTGATAAAGATCAAGATGATGGAGATCATGGTGTCAAGCCAGTGACGATGGAGATCATGACGGTACTTTGGAGATGGAGATCAAAGGCACAATATGATGATGGCCATATCATGTCACATATTTTGATTGCATGTGATGTTTATCTTTTATGCATCTTATTTTGCTTAGTACGACGGTAGCATTATGAGATGATCCCTACTAAAATTTCAAGGTATAAGTGTTCTCCCTGAGTATGCACCGTTGCGACAGTTCATCATGCCGAGACACCACGTGATGATCGGGTGTTGATAAGCTCTACGTTCACAATACAACGGTGCAAGCCAGTTTTGGCACATGCAAAATACTCGGGTTAAACTTTGAACGAGCCTAGCATATGCAAGATTATGGCCTCGGAACACAACCGAAAGGTCGAGCGTGAATCATATAAGTAGAATATGATCACATAGTTGATGTTTCACCATTGAAAGCTACTCCATCTCACGTGATTGATCGGACATGGTTTAGTGATTTGGATCACGTGATCACTTAGATGACTAGAGGGATGTCTATCTTAAGTGGGAGTTCTTAGTAATATGATTAATTGAACTTTAATTTATCATGAACTTAGTCCTGATAGTATTTGCATATCTATGTTGTAGATCAATAGCTCGTGTATAGCTCCCCAGTTTTATTTTTGATATGTTTCCTAGAGAAAAATGAGTTGAAGATGATAGTAGCAATGATGCGACTAGCCCCGTGATCTGAGGATTATCCTAATGTGCACAGAGAATTTGTCCTTGATGCACCGCTAGGATGAACCTATTGCAGGAGTAGATGCAGACGTTATTGACGTTTTGGCAAGCTCGGTATGATGACTACTGATAAGTTTAAGTGTGCCATGCTTACGGGCTTTAGAACCGGGAATCAAAAATGTTTGAACGCCACGGAGCATATAAGATGTTCCAAGAGCTGAAATTAGTATTTCAGACTCATGCCTGATCGAGAAGGTATGAGACTCTGACAAGTACTTTGCTACAAGATGAGGAGGAATAGCTCAAGCTAGTGAGCATGTGCTCAGAATGTCTGAGTACTTACAATCTTGAATCAAGTGGGAGTAATCTAGATTAGATAGTGATTGATAGGAGTTCTCTAGTCACTATCACGAAGTTACTGGAACTTCGTGGATGAAACTATATATGGCAAGTGGATGACGTGAAATGATTCTCGAGCTCTTCGTGATGCTTGAAATCGGCGAAGGTAGAAATCAAGAAAGCATCAAGTGGTATGTTGACAAGACCACTAGTTTCAAGTTAAAAAGGGCAAGGGAAAGAAAGGGAACTTCAAGAAGAATGGCAAGCTGATGACCCACAAGTGTAGGGGATCTATCGTAGCCTTTTGATAAGTAAGAGTGTCGAACCCAACGAGGAGCAGAAGGAAATGATAAGCAGTTTTCAGCAAGGTATTCTCTGCAAGCACTGAAATTATCGGTAACAGATAGTTTTGTGATAAGGTAATTTGTAACGGGTAACAAGTAATAAAAGTAAATAAGGTGCAGCAAGATGGCCCAATCCTTTTTGTAGCAAAGGACAAGCCTGGACAAACTCTTATATAAAGGAAAGCGCTCCCGAGGACACATGGGAATTATCGTCAAGCTAGTTTTCATCACACTCATATGATTCGCGTTCGGTACTTTGATAATTTGATATGTGGGTGGACCGGTGCTTGGGTACTGTCCTTCCTTGGACAAGCATCCCACTTATGATTAACCCCTATTGCAAGCATCCGCAACTACAACAGAAGTATTAAGGTAAACCTAACCATAGCATGAAACATATGGATCCAAATCAGCCCCTTACGAAGCAACGCATAAACTAGGGTTTAAGCTTCTGTCACTCTAGCAACCCATCATCTACTTATTACTTCCCAATGCCTCCTCTAGGCCCAAACAATGGTGAAGTGTCATGTAGTCGATTCACAACACCACTAGAGGAAAGACAACATACATCTCATCAAAATATTGAACGAATACCAAATTCACATGACTACTTATAGCAAGACTTCTCCCATGTCCTCAGGAACAAACGTAACTACTCACAAATCATATTCATGTTCATAATCAGAGGGGTATTAATATGCATAATGGATCTGAACATATGATCTTCCACCAAGTAAACCAACTAGCATCAACTACAAGGAGTAATCAACACTACTAGCAACCCACAGGTACCAATCTGAGGCTTTGGACAAAGATTGGATACAAGAGATGAACTAGGGTTTGAGATGAGATGGTGCTGGTGAAGATGTTGATGGAGATTGACCCCCTCCCGATGAGAGGATCGTGGTGATGACGATGGTGATGATTTCCCCTCCCGGAGGGAAGTTTCCCCGGCAGAACAGCTCCGCCGGAGCCCTAGATTGGTTCCGCCAAGGTTCCGCCTCGTGGCGGCGGAGTTTCTCCTGAAAGCTTGCTTATGATTTTTTCCTCGACGAAAGACTCCATATAGCCAAAGATGGGCATCAGAGGGCTGCCAGGGGGCCCACGAGAGGGGGCGCCCAGGGGGTAGGGCGCGCCCCCACCCTCGTGGACGGTGGGTGGCCCCCCTCTGGTACTTCTTTCGCCCAATATTTTTATATATTCTGAAACGTTGCTCCCGTGAAGTTTCAGGACTTTTGGAGTTGTGCAGAATAGGTCTCTAATATTTGCTCCTTTTCCAGCCCAGAATTCCAGCTGTGGCATTCCCCCTCTTCATGTAAACCTTGTAAAATAAGAGAGAATAGGCATAAGTATTGTGACATAATGTGTAATAACATAATGCAATAAATATCGATATAAAAGCATGATGCAAAATGGACGTATCAACTCCCCCAAGCTTAGACCTTGCTTGTCCTCAAGCGAAAGCCGAAATCGAAAAATATGTCCACATGTTTAGAGATAGAGGTGTCGATAAAATAAAATACGGACATGAGGGCATCATGATCATTCTTAGAACAGCAACATATATATATATTGTCATATGATCTCTTATGCTAAAGTAACATTCATTCACAGTTTCAAGTATGAATCAGACTTCATTGAAGAACCAACAAACTATAATCTCAGTCATTGAAGCAATTGCAATTTATCATAACATAGGAAAGAGTCAATATAAGAGCTTTTCAGCAAGTCCACATACTCAACTATCATTTAGTCTTTCACAATTGCTAACACTCATGCAATATTTATGGGTATGAAGTTTTAATCGGACACAGAGAAAGATAGGGGCTTATAGTTTTGCCTCCCAACCTTTTACCTCAAGGGTAATGTCAACAATAATAGTTCATGAAAACTCACATCCAATTAGCTATATATATCTGGATCTTTCCAACACATTGTTCTTGCCAAAGGATAAAATGTAAAAAGGAAAGGTGAAGATCACCATGACTCTTATGAAGTATAAGACAAGAATAAAAGATAGGCCCTTCGCAGAGGGAAGCAGAGGTTGTCATGTGCTTTTATGGTTGGATGCACAAAATCTTAATGCGAAAGAACGTCACTTTATATTGCCACTTGTGATATGGACCTTTATTATGCAGTCCGTCGCTTTTATTTCTTCCACATCACAAGATCGTATAAAGCTTATTTTCTCCACACTAATAAATCATACATATTTAGAGAGCAATTTTTATTGCTTGCAACGATGACAACTTACTTGAAGGATCTTACTCAATCCATAGGTAGATATGGTGGACTCTCATGGCAAAACTGGGTTTAAGGATATTTGGAAGCACAAGTAGTATCTCTACTTGGTGCAAAGAATTTGGCTAGCATGAGAGGGAAAGGCAAGCTCAACATGTTGGATGATCCATGACAATATAATTTATCTCAGATGTAAGAAAACATAACCCATTACGTTGTCTTCCTTGTCCAACATCAACTCTTTAGCATGTCATATTTTAATGAGTGCTCACAATCATAAAAGATGTCCAAGATAGTATATTTATATGTGAAAACCTCTCTTTCTTTATTACTTCCTATTAATTGCAACGATGACCAAAACTATGTTTGTCAACTCTCAACAACTTTTATTCATCATACTCTTTATATGTGAAGTCATTACTCTCCATAAGATCCATATGATCTCTTTATTTCTTTATTCTTTCTCTTTTATTTTATTCCCTCAAGATCATAGCAAGATAATCAAGCCCTTGACTCAACACTAATCTTTATTATATATAGCTCACGGACTCGATTACATAGAAGGATCATAAAGCAAAACTCAAAACTAGATCATACTAAAACTTTATTCTACTAGATCAAGATATTACCAAAAGGATCGAACTAAGAAAAAAAAGATAAAGTGTGATGGTGATACGATACCGGGGCACTCCCCCAAGCTTGGCAGTTGCCAAGGGGAGTGCCCATACCCATGTGTTTATGTCTCCTTCCTCGGAGGTAGGTGATGATGGAGTTGTTGATGATGTAGGCTTGTCGTCCATCTTCCAAGGCATAGGCTCACCATCATAGAAGGATGATCGAGTCTCCGGGATCCTCGAATCTGCAGCCAAACTCATCCTCTTGAATCTATATTCATACTCACAGTTTTGGTTTTGCAGGTCATAGATCTGGGCTTGGAGATGCTCGATTTTCTCGTGAAGCTTGAAGATGGTCTCCCCGATGTTCCTGGCATCTAGCTTGGTGGTGTTGGTGAACTCCGTGATCATTATGTGGTTGGTGTCGAGTCCACGTTCCACCATCTCCTGGCACTTGAAAACTTGTTGCTCCATTGCTTCGAGTCTTGTCTCCACGCTTCCGGTCCTCCTTGGTCCCTCAACATCGTGGATGTGCAGCAACCCCTCACGCATCTCAATGGTTTGAGGGTGTTGCAGCACCTCCGCGAGGTAGGGGTTGATGACCTTCTTGAAGAACTTGTCCTTGGGGGCACTTGAAGACGTCATGGTGATCTAGATCTGTCAGAAAAACAGCTCGAAACAAAGACAGAGAGATATTTGCGTGGTACGGTGGTCAAAACCTTCGGGAGATTATATAATGAATTTTTACCGACCAAAAGAAGTATCGTGCAAGAAAACGGAGTCCGGAGGGCACACGAGGTGCCCACGAG
>NC_053023.1:714784683-714905755 GCF_003073215.2 Triticum urartu
CAACAATATTCAAATCAAATTCTTGTAGCAAGAGAACCCATCTAATAAGTCTAGGTTTAGCATCTTTCTTTTCCATAGGATATTTAATAGCAGCATGATCAGTGTGAATAGTTACTTTAGAACCAACAATATAAGGTCTAAACTTATCACAAGCAAATACAACTGCTAAGAATTCTTTTTCAGTAGTAGCATAATTTCTTTGAGCATTGTCTAGAGTTTTACTAGCATATTGAATAACATTTAGTTTCTTATCAACACTTTGTCCTAGAACAACACCTACAACATAATCACTAGCATCACACATAATTTCAAAGGGTAAATTCCAATCAGGTGGCTGAACAATAGGTGCAGAGATCAATGCTTTCTTAAGTATTTCAAATGCTTCTACACAGTCATCATCAAAGACAAATGGTATATCTTTTTGTAATAAATTAGTCAGAGGCTGAGAGATTTTTGAGAAGTCCTTAATGAACCTCCTATAAAAACCGGCATGACCAAGGAAACTTCTTATACCTTTGATGTCCTTGGGACATGTCATCTTTTCAATAGCATCAAGCTTGGCTTTATCAACTTCAATACCTCTTTCAGAAACTTTATGACCCAAGACAATACCTTCATTAACCATAAAGTGGCACTTTTCCCAATTCAAGACAAGATTAGTTTCTTCACATCTCTGCAAAACTCGATCAAGGTTGCTCAAGCAATCATCAAAAGAAGATCCATAGACGGAAAAGTCGTCCATGAAAACCTCACAAATCTTTGCACAAAAGTCAGAGAATATAGCCATCATGCATCTTTGAAAGGTAGCAGGTGCATTACATAAACCAAAAGACATACGTCTATAAGCAAAAGTAACAAAAGGGCATGTAAAAGTAGTCTTTGATTGATCTTTGGCTGACACAGGTATTTGAGAGAAACCAGAATAACCATCTAGAAAGCAAAAATGTGTATGTTTGGACAATATTTCTAGCATTTGATCGATAAAAGGTAAGGGGTAATGATCTTTTTTAATAGCGTTATTTAATTTGCGGAAATCAATTACCATCCTATAACCTGCAATAATTCTTTGAGGAATCAATTCATCTTTATCATTGGGAACAACAGTAATACCTCCCTTCTTAGGGACACAATGGACAGGGCTTACCCACTGACTATCAGCAACGGGATAAATTATACCTGCCTCAAGGAGCTTTAGTATCTCCTTTCTTACCACTTCTTTCATTTTAGGATTCAGCCGGCGTTGATGATCACGAACTGGTTTAGCATCTTCTTCCAAATTAATTTTATGTTGACATAGAGTGGGACTAATGCCCTTAAGATCATCAAGAGTATACCCAATAGCAGCGCGGTGCTTCTTTAGAGTTTTCAATAATATCTCCTCCTCATGCTCTGAAAGGTTAGCACTAATAATAACATGATATATCTTTTTCTCATCAAGATAAGCATATTTAAGAGTATCAGGTAACGGTTTAAGCTCAAACATGGGATCACCCTTGGGTGGAGGAGGATCCCATAGGATTTCAACAAGTAAATTATTTTTCAGAATAGGTTCCTGTTTAAAGAATACTTCATCTAATTCCCTTCTTTCATTCATAAACATATCATTTTCATGGTCTAGCAAGTATTGTTCTAAAGGATCACTAGGAGGTACGGCAATAGAAGCAAGACCAATAATTTCATCCTTACTAGGTAATTCTTCTTCACGGTGTTGTCTACTAAATTTAGAAAAATTAAATTCATGAGTCATATCATCTAAACCGATAGTAACAACATCTCTTTTGCAATCTATGGTAGCATTAACAGTATTTAAGAAGGGTCTACCAAATATAATGGGACAAAAGTTATCTTGTGGGGAACCAAGAACAAGAAAATCAGCAGGATATTTAGTTTTCCCACACAATACTTCAACATCTCTAACAATTCCCGTTGGTGAAATAGTATCTCTATTGGCAAGTTTAATTGTGACATCAATATCTTCCATCTCAGCAGGTGCAATATCATGCATAACTTCTTTGTATAAGTAATAAGGTATTGCACAAGCACTAGCACCCATATCACATAAGCCATGATAACAATGATCTCATATTTTAACAGAAATAACAGGCATGCCTACCACAGGTCTAGGTTTATCTTTATCACGGGGTTTAGCAATTGTAGCAGTTTCATCACAGAAATAAATAACATGCCCATCTATATTATCAGACAAGAGATCTTTAACAATAGCAATATTAGGTTCAACTTTAACTTGCTCGGGAGGTGTATATGTTTTAATATTGCTTTTACGAACCACATTTGAAGCTTTAGCATGATCCTTTATCCTAACAGGGAAAGGTGGTTTCTCAACATAAGAAATAGGAACAATAGGATCATTATAAGTGATAGCCTTTTCTTCAATTTTAATAGGTGCAGCTACTTTTACTTCTAAGGGAGTATGATATTTAAACCACTTCTCCTTGGGGAGATCAACATAGGCAGCAAAAGATTCACAGAAAGAAGCTACTATCTCAGAGTCAAGTCCATATTTAGTGCTAAATTTATGAAAAATATCGGTATCCATAAAAGATTTAACACAATCAAAACTAGGTGTCATACCTGACTCCTTACCATTGTCGAGGTCCCAATCTTTAGAGTTGCGTTTAATTCTTTCCAATAAATCCCATTTGAATTCAATAGTCTTCATCATAAAGGAGCCAGCACAAGAAGTATCAAGCATGGTGCGATTGTTACCAGAAAGCCGAGCATAAAATTTATGAATAATCATTTCTCTTGAGAGCTCATGATTGGGGCATGAATATAAGATTGATTTAAGCCTCCCCCAACCTTGAGCGATGCTTTCTCCTTTGCCAGGCCAAAAATTATATATATAATTGCGATCACGATGAACAAGATGCATAGGATAAAACTTCTGATGAAATTCCAATTTCAATCGTTTGTAATTCCAAGACCCCATTTCATCACATAGCCTATACCATGTCGATGCATCTCCCCTCAAAGATAAAGGGAAGACCTTCTTCTTAACAACATCTCCGGGTACACCTGCAAGATTAAATAATCCACAAACTTCATCCAGATATATCAGATGTTCATCAGGATGTTTTGTTCCATCTCCTAAAAAAGGATTAGTTAGCAGTTTTTCTATCATACCCGAAGGAACTTCAAAGCAAGCATTTTCATTTTCATTTTCATTAGGTTCAGTAGGTTGAGGGCAACTCTTTGCTCTACTGGTCGGGGTGAAGATACCACGAACAAGCCCCTCAGAGGATTACTTTCATGGTAACAAGTGACAGTAAATTTCAGCACACTATATAAATTTTTCCTTACCAAATTCCACCTACCAAAGGCGCTTCGCTCCCCGGCAATGGCGCCAGAAAAGAGTCTTGATGACCCACAAGTATAGGGGATCTATCGTGGTCCTTTCGATAAGTAAGACTGTCAAACTCAACGAGGAGTAGAAGGAAATGATAAGCGGTTTCCAGCAAGGTATTCTCTGCAAGTACTGAAATAAGTGGTAACAGATAGTTTTGATAAGATAATTTGTAATGAGCAACAAGTAACAAAAGTAAATAAGGTGCAGCAAGGTGGCCCAATCCTTTTTTTGTAGCAAAGGACAAGCCTGGACAAACTCTTATATGATGTAAAGCGCTCCCGAGGACACATGGGAATATCGTCAAGCTAGTTTTCATCACGTTCATATGATTCACGTTCGTTACTTTGATAATTTGGTATGTGGGTGGACCGGTGCTTGGGTACTGCCCTTACTTGGACAAGCATCCCACTTATGATTAACCTCTACTGCAAGCATCTGCAACTACAACAATAGTATTAAGGTAAACCTAACCAGAGCATGAAACATATGGATCCAAATCAGCCCCTTACGAAGCAACGCATAAACTAGGGTTTAAGCTTCTGTCACTCTAGCAATCCATCATCTACTTATTACTTCCCAATGCCTTCCTCTAGGCCCAAATAATGGTGAAGTGTCATGTAGTCGACGTTCACATAACACCACTAGAGGAGAGACAACATACATCTCATCAAAATATCGAACGAATACCAAATTCACATGACTACTAATAGCAAGACATCTCCCATGTCCTCAGGAACAAAAGTAACTACTCACAAAGCATAAACATGTTCATAATCAGAGGGGTATTAATATGCATATAGGATCTGAACATATGATCTTCAACCAATTAAACCAACTAGCATCAACTACATGGAGTAATTAACACTACTAGCAACCTACTAGCACCAATCCCGGACTTGGAGACAAGAATTGGATACAAGAGATGAACTAGGGTTTTGAGATGAGATGGTTCTAATGAAGATGTTGATGGAGATTGCCATCTCCTGATGAGAGGAGCGTTGGTGATGACAATGGCGATGATTTCCCCCTCCAGGAGGGAAGTTTCCCCGGCAGAACAGCTCCGCCAGAGCCCTAGATTGGTTCCGCCAAGGTTCCGCCTCATGGCGGCGGAGTTTCGTCCGAGAAGATGGCTTATGATTTTTTTCCCATCGAAAGACTCCATATAGCAAAAGATGGCCACCGAAGGGCCACCAGGGGGCCCACGAGGTAGGGGTGCGCCCAGGGAGGTAGGGCACGCCCCCCACCCTCGTGGGCAGGGTGTGGCCCCCTGGTGAAGTTCTTGCTCTCAGTATTTTTTATATATTTGGAAAACATCTTCCGTGAAGTTTCAGGACTTCTAGAGCTGTGCAGAATAGGTCTCTAATATTTGGTCCTTTTCCAGCCCAGAATCCCAGCTGTCAGCATTCTCCCTCTTTATGTAAACCTTGTAAAATAAGAGAGAATAGGCATAAGTATTGTGACATAATGTGTAATAACAGCCCATAATGCAATAAATATTGATATAAAAGCATGATGCAAAATGGACGTATCAATGCCGTGCGTTAGGTACTTGGATCAGTCGGATCATGAAGACGTACGACTACATCAACCGCGTTCTCATAACGCTTCCTCTTACGGTCTACGAGGGTACGTAGACGATACTCTCCCCTCTTGTTGCTATACATCACCATGATCTTGCATGTGCATAGGAATTTTTTTGAAATTACTACGTTCCCCAACAGTGGCATCCGAGCCAGGTTTATGCGTAGATGTTATATGCATGAGTAGAACACAAAGGAGTTGTGGGCGTGGGTATATACATATTGCTTGCCGTCACTAGTTAATTCCTGATTCAGCGGCATTGTTGGATGAAGCGGCCCAGACCGACATTACGCGTACGCTTACGCGAGACCGGTTCTACCAACGTGCTTAGCACACAGGTGGCTAGTGGGTGTATGTTTCTCCAGCTTTAGTTGAATCGGATTCAATGAACATGGTTCTTTCTGAAGATCAAAAAGCAATCACTATACCGCGTTGTGGTTTTTGATGCGTAGGTAAGAACGGTTCTTGCTCAGCCCATAGCAGCCACGTAAAACTTGCAACAACAAAGTAGAGGCCGTCTAATTTGTTTTTGCAGGGCATGTTGTGATGTGATATGGCCAAGACATGATGCTAAATTTTATTGTATGAGATGATCATGTTTTGTAACACAGTTATCGGCAACTGGCAGGAGCCATATGGTTGTCGCTTTATTGTATGAAATGCAATCGCCATGTAATTGCTTTACTTTATCACTAAGCGGTAGTGATAGTCGTGGAGGCAATAGTTGGCGTGACGACAATGATGTTTCGATGGAGATTAAGGTGTCAAGCCGGTGACGATGGTGATCATGACGGTGCTTTGGAGATGGAGATCACAGGCACAAGATGATGATGGCCATATCATATCACTTATATTGATTGCATGTGATGTTTATCTTTTATGCATCTTATTTTGCTTAGATCGACGGTAGCATTATTAGATGATCTCTCACTAAATTTCAAGGTATAAGTTTTCTCCCTGAGTATGCACCATTGCGAAAGTTCGTCATGCCGAGACACCACGTGATGATCGGGTGTGATAAGCTCTACGTTCACATACAACGGGTGCAAGCCAGTTTTGCACACGCAGAATACTCGGGTTAAACTTGAAGAGCCTAGCATATGCAGATATGGTCTCGGAACACTGAGACCGAAAGGTCGAGCGTGAATCATATAGTAGATATGATCAACATAGTGATGGTCACCATTGAAAACTACTCCATCTCATATGATGATCGGACATGGTTTAGTTGATATGGATCACGTGATCACTAAGATGATTAGAGGGATGTCTGTCTAAGTGTGAGTTCTTAAGTAATATGATTAATTGAACTTTAATTTATCATGAACTTAGTACCTGATAGTATTTTGCATGTCTATGTTGTTGTAGATAGATGGCCCATGCTGTTGTTCCGTTAAATTTTAATGTGTTCCTTGAGAAAGCAAAGTTGAAAGATGATGGTAGCAATTACATGGACTGGGTCCGTAACTTGATGATTATCCTCATTGCTGCACAGAAGAATTACGTCCTAGAAGCACCGTTGGGTGCCAAACCTGTTGTAGGAGCAACGCCAGATGTTATGAACATCTGGCAGAGCAAAGCTGATGACTACTCGATAGTTCAGTGTTCCATGCTTTACGGCTTAGAACCGGGACTTCAACGACGTTTTGAACGTCATGGAGCATATGAGATGTTCCAGGATTTGAAGTTAATATTTCAAGAAAATGCCCGTATTGAGAGATATGAAGTCTCCAATAAGTACTACAGCTACAAGATGGAGGAGAATAGTTATGTCAGTGAACATATACTCAGAATGTCTGGGTATCACAACCACTTGACTCAACTGGGAGTTAACCTTCCTAATGATAGTGTCATTGACAGAGTTCTTCAATCACTGCCACCAAGCTACAAGAGCTTCGTTATGAACTATAATATGCAAGGGATGGATAAGACGATTCCCGAACTCTTCGCAATGCTGAAGGCTGCGGAGGTAGAAATCAAGAAGGAGCATAAGTGTTGATGGTCAACAAGACCACCAGTTTCAAGAAAAGGGGTAAAGGGAAGAAGGGTAACTTCAAGAAGAACAGCAAGCCAGTTGCTGCTCAAGTGAAGAAACCCAAGTCTGGACCTAAGCCTGAGACTGAGTGCTTCTACTGCAAAGGGACTGGTCACTGGATGTCAGGACCCCGATCCTAGGCCACATTGATCTAGCATGTAACACATCATATCACTTTGCGGACTCACCCACGGTATCCCCACGGGTGCCACCTTACTTGGCCCGGGACCGTTTGCACCTTTTGGCTCACGTATATGATAGTGTCGCTAGCATCCATATGACAGAGAACCCGGACCAACATGACTAGTCGTGAACCCAAAGTGGCACTAACTTACAGGGACAGACATACATGACCCAGCAGCGAACGTGTCGGTCATCAGCGAGTGAATCCGGGTTGTAGCAACTGGGCTAGCAGGACTCCGGGAATCCGGGCTGCAGCAGGCTAACAGGACTCCGAAAGACACCGCAAGACATTTCCCCGAAGGGACAGACACAGGATCGAAGAAGGACACATGCCGGCCAGTCTAAGTGTTCCGGAGCAGTAGTAACTAGGCTGACAGGACTCCGGTAAACCGGGCTGTAGCATACTACCATGGCTCAGTGGAAGCACTAGACTACAGTTCCCCATAAGAGAGGCTACCAAGGATAGACAAATAGGTTGTCAGATCCCACACATACCAAGCATTTCAATCATACACACAATATGCTCGATATGTGTAAATACAACATGGCATCACAAAAAAACTCTACAACTCGAAGTATTTATTCATTAGGCTCCAAGGAGCCAAGTATTACAATCGTGGGTCTCATGACCCAACATACAAAGCATACAAGCAACAAGCACATGCGGAAGCTTAACTTGTCTGAGTACAGATAACTACAAATGAAAAAGGCTGAGAAGCCTGACTATCTACAAGACCCTGCCGAGGGCACAAGATCGTAGCTGAGGTAATAAGCTAAACGTCGAAGTCCACGCGGAACTACTAGCGAGACTGCAGTCTCTCTGCAAAACATAAATTAACCAAACGTGAGTACAAATGTAGCCAGCAAGACTTACATCAGAACTAGCTACATATGCATTAGTATCAACAAAGGGATGGTGGAGTTTAACAGCAGCAAGCCAGCTTTGACTCAGTGGCTATCCTGAACTACGACTGCAAGTAACTCTTTTGAGGTGGCGGACACCAGTCCACATATTCACCATATCAATACACCACTATGGATCCGCTCTCGTCTCCCTATGAGAATGCCATCCATAGCACTCACGCTTATCTTGCGCATTTTAGAGTATCCACTTTCACTTGTCTATGAACTGTATAGGCAACCCAGAAGTCCTTTACTGCGGACACGGCTATTCGAATAGATCATGTTAACCCTGTACGGGTGCACTTCTTCACACACACTCTCACCACTTATCGCCGACACGACATGTACTCGGCAACCTTCAAGCGGAAGCCCAGCGGGGGTGTCGACCACGACCTGACTAACCACACAAGTCTCTAGTCCAGGTTTATCGCCTATTCGGGTTCCATTCGCAAGGAGATCCGGCCGGGGTGTCGCTCACAGCCCCAAACGATGTGTGCAGGGTTCCCAAGCCCACCTCGATGGATGGATCTACGCTTGGTACACCGTGCCACAGTGCCTAGTCTGTCCCAAGCCCACCTGTATCGGGTGCCACTTGGTAGACTACTAACACAACCTACAAACACCAGAAACTAGTTGCAACTCCTGGACAGAGATCAGGTTGATTAATAAGTCGAGAGAGCTTGGAGTGCCCGGAGCCCAATCTGTGGTAGTAGCTGTTCATGGATCACAAACACAGAACTCAGTTCCTGAGGACGGTTTCAATGAGGCAACCCACCATGTACTCCTACATGGCCTCTCACCGCTACCTTTACCAAATCATGTTCACACACCTAGCTCTCCACAGTACGACATGTTAACCACATTCCAATTCATCCCCGATGAATCAGACCCGAGTCTACTCTAAGCAGTAGCAGGCATGACAACAAGCATGAATGAGTAGGCACATCAGGGCTCAAACAACTCCCACTCATGCTAGTGGGTTTCATCTATTTACTGTGGCAATGACAGGTCATGCAGAGGAATAGGGTTACACTACCGCAGCATGTAATAGTTGAATTGTTGTTGTCCTAATGCAGTAAAAGAGAGCTGAGCGAGAGAGTGGGATTGTATCTGAATGAACAAGGGGGTTTGCTTGCCTGGCACTTCTGAAGATAGTGTAGCTCTTCATCAGTGTCATCGAACTCATCGTCGAAACATACGTCTACCGAGGGGGAATAACCACCGGCAAACAGAGAGGAAACACAATCAATGCAATGCAACAATATGATGCATGATCATGACATGGCAACATGCTGGTGTTTTGAGCTAATGCAACTAGCAACAAAGTTAAATGAAGTTGGTTTGAACCAAAGGTTCAATTCAAACTCCATATGTTATTATTTAAATACCAAACATATGATTTTCCCTATTCAGCAACTATAAGTTGTTCCAACATGCATGGAAAAGGTACAGATGGATAGATTGATTTTTTCTGATAATTTTTCATATATAAATTATTTCATTTGGAGTTACGGATTATTTTTCTATGATTTTTAGAAGTTCTAAACATTTTCTAGAATTTCCAAATCATTTAGAATTAGAAATAATCCAGGAAAATGATTATTGCGTCATCAGTGCATCATGCTGACATTAGCTAGTCAACAGCGTTAGCCTAGGTCAAACCTAACGGCTGGGGCCTACATGTTAGTGTCTCAGGGCTGGTTTGGGTGGATGAGAGGTGGGACCGGTCAACGCTGACTCGGCCGAAGTCAAAGCTGACACGTGGGGTCCGCAAGATTAGCACTAATCTAAAAAGGAAAATTTAGACTAACCTAATTACGTTCCGGGACCCTCATGGCAGTGGATCAAGGGGGTGTTTAGATTGGTCATTAGCAGCTGATAAAACTGCCACGTCAGCTCGCTGGCGTTTAGCCGCCGGCGACCATTTGCCGCGGTGGACGGCATCAGAAACAAGCTACAGAGGGATGTTTCGCACGCGGGTTAGTGTGATAGGGAGCTGGTGGTGCCGCGCTTCCGTTGGTGGCCTCGGGGCTGCCGGGGATGGACAGAATCGAGCCCAGCGACGAGGTCAGGCGGCGGCGGAGCTTCGGGTTCGAGGCAGGCAGCGCTACGGGGCATGGTGAAAGCAGCCGAGGCGCGGTAAGGGTTCCTGGGATCACCAGGAACATGCCAAGGGCATGTCTACAAGCGGAGGAGCTCGGGGACTATGAGTGCAACGACAATGTTGAACAGCGGCGCGGGAGCTCGTGGGGCAGTGGCTGCAGCACGAACTAGAGCAAGGGGGCGGAGGGAAAACAGAGAGGAGCTCACGGCGCACACGCAGAGCAGAACAGCGGGCTCGGGGAGGCACGGACGGTGTCGTGGCGTTGCCGGCGATCTCGGCGGCCGGAGGGAGAAGAAGATGATGCAGACGGCGATGCAGGGCCGCCGAGCTCACGTGACTCGTCGAGGAGGAAGAGGTGGTCGTGGGGATCTTCTGGACACGGAGAGAGGTTCCGGGGGAGGTGGTGGCTACGGTAAACGGCATCGGTGGCGACAAGCCCCGCTCGGTGGTGAGTGAGAGAGGGATCCAGGGGAGGGGAAGGACGAGGGGAGAGTAGGAGGGGGGTCCAAGGTGTCGTGGCGCTCGGAGCCGTCTCCAGCAACGAGCAAGCAGGCAGGAGGTGGCCTCGCGCGTGCGTGCGTGCCACGGGCATGCGCCCCTGCCTACTGGTGTGAGGTGGAAGATGACGGTGGAGCCCCTGGTGGGCTGGGCCGCCAGCTGGGCCGGCTACAAGTAAGGCCCAGGTAGTTCTCTCTCTCTTTTCTAATGTTTTGTTTCCGTTTTCTAATTTGTAGTTTGTTTTTGATCCAGTTTTAAAAACCTAATCAATTTTATAAATCCTAAAAATATTCATGAGCACTTTCTGAATTATTTCAGTCGCCCACAAATAGTTCCAAAATTATTTGAGCATTTAAATTATTTATAGTGTTTAAATGCCCAAAGTCAAATACAATATGATTTAATTCAAAAATCTAGGAATGACCTAGAATTATGTTCATCATTTTTGGCAGACATTTTCACCTTTATCAGAAATCATGAACATTTTCAAAGGGCATTTTGGGTTCGTTGAAAATGATTTTATTTGAGCCTATTTGAATTCATTTTGTGCTAGGGTTTGGTCATTCCCCATTTCAATTTTAATTGAAACTTGAACCTGATGCAACACAAGAAGCTAGCACTAAGCATTACCAGAACTAGGGACGTGACAACTCACCCCACTAAACAAGAATCTCATCCTGAGATTCAAGACGTGAGGTAAGAAGATAGAGGGGTCACAAAGCTAATACGATCTTCATGATCCGATTGCCTGGCTCGAAGATGTTGATTCATTGCATCATATTGATTTTGACGTCTTTGCTTTCGAGATCTTTGTCCAACACGATGACGGCGGGAAGGGCTCTTCAGGAATCGGTCTTCGTGAAGATCGAGCAAATCAAGATCAACTCATGGAGTGAGATGTAAGAACACCTCTTGAGTTGAGACATAAAACACACATCAGGGGCAATGGAAAGAAGAGGGTGACAAGGGTTCAATTTGGTAGGGAACAATTCCACGCTAAGTAGGATGGTGCGTGGCCTCAACGTAGCGAGGAGTTAACTACCATAACTCCATAATGGGGCACCCTAGGAAGGTGACTCGTAGAATTATTCTCTGAAGTGGCAAAAAGAATTACTTTTGATTCTAGGATCATTGGAACTCTTCGTACCAGTCTAAGGCAATTCACAATTGATCGTTTGAAGAAGTTCAAAAGAATGACATACTCGGACTAGAATGGATGATGTTGACTACCTTGTTGAAGACAACGCAATGGATGATTTTTGCTTATCATCGGAAATGGATGGGACCCATGGTAGGACCACTTTTTAAGATAATCCTTAACTAAAATTACTGAGAAGGGCAGCCCATGGGAAATTGGCACAATGGCGGTGCAAGCTGGGAGAAAAAAGCAAATGTTGGGGTGTTCCAACCATCATATCTGCGTGAGATTCAGATCTGGTTAGTGACAGGATATTTCAGACGGCATGTCTGAAAAGGAAAGGTTGCAATGCAAAACGATGAGATGACGTTGCAAGATTCTCGGGAAATGGACTACGATAGCAAGCTCCAAAAAATGAGTTGGTTCTGGTACACACATGTGAACACACTGTCCCAGACAAGCATGACCACATAGTAGTCTTACAATGAAACACTACTGAGTTCTGGTTGGGAACCATCATTGAAGATAGCGAAGTCTTGTGCATGTCCGTCTGGGCCCTTCGGGAATAGCATTTGAACTTCTTATCCTTGAACAAATCAATCAGTGGCTTTGTGTTCTAGGAATACATATGGAATGGAGATGATCAGTCTATAAAACCATAGAATACTTCGCACATGCGTGACTGACTTGGGATGACTCCAGAGGAGGCAAAAAAAGCCTTCTCAAATTCATGGCGGCAACTTGCATCAAATGCACATGAATTAGAGGAACTCGCTTCTTTCGTCCAAACATATGCTTCACGAACGGATCATGAAGAAAATGCTTACACAAGTTTCCAACACTAGCTTAGTGTTCAACATGAATCATGGAGGATCTAAGGATGTTGTCGATGGGCTCAACAACATTTATTGAGGTTCCATATAAATGGAATTTCACAATCATGTGAACAAGGTGATAGCATTGGTCAGACCCAAAAGATATAATGGTGTATACTCGAGGAGACAACCACGAGTAAGACAACGTTACGAACATCGTTGGTTCTAATTTGATTTGACTATAGCCCACACTCTAATCAAAGTTTGGACATGACAATAGATCCAACAATTTATCACGAGGATCAATCAATATAGATATCATCTTTCTTCAACACACACACACCCACACACACAAAATATCCCTTTGGAATGAACTAAGTCGGGCAAGCTTTTATCTTCCAACTCTCCAAGTTATTGTTTACCTAACCAACTAGTTCAGGGGTATCCAATGCAGATTCTTGGAGAAGGGATGGTTCAGAGGAAACCAACTTGATCACGATCTCAACCATAACGGTCAGGGAACAACCTGGTGATACTTCCGATAAGATATTCGGAAAATCACGAACCATCGGTATGTTATGAAGCTGGAGAACAATCTTTCTTTTCAGGGCAAGACGATATGATCGAAGGAGCGAGGGATTGATACAATCCTAACTCATTGATCGAAGGGTGCACCAAGAAAATGGACCAGGTAGCACAATCAATCTTAGAATAGTGGTCCAATAACCAACACGCTAAGAATGATATTATTGTCCATTAACTACCAAGCAACAGGGTTGCTAGGAGTATTGATTTCACACATCATAATTCACTTGTCGTCATCGGTTGCGACAACACAGAACCGAGGAATGAATAGTGATAGCGAGAAGTATCACTGCATCAAGAATTCATAAGAGATGGTGCAATTATCATGACATTCCTGACATAAAGAGGCAACACTCCGAGGTAGAGCAGAACAAAAGCTGGATTGGCATTTTGATCTGCGGATTACCACTACTTTGACCCAATCCTCGAGATGGATAAGGTACGGGAGTTTGTTTCTCCTAGTCATTCTAGGATGGAACGGATTGACAGACCATAGTAATAATATGCACCGATGAACATGAATGCACGACATACTCTTGACTATCAACTGATACACGAGGGTCAAAATACAACCAAGGAGGGACAACTCAAAGGAACATAGCACTTTCTGTGTTGTGGGTGCATGGATTAGCATGTCGAACGAGTTCAACATATTTCTTCCGGATAACCCATGCAGAAAGGTAGAACTGGCAGAGTCACAGCATAGAATCGAGAACTCATCAAGAGCACTCTGGTTGTGATCTTTCGGTTCAACGAGGAACGTCTGCCATAAGTAGTTCATGGTATTTGGAAGAGGAAAATACCACGGACCTCGAGGACTATCGCAAAGGTTACTAACATCCTAAAGGAACTAGCAAACACTACCAACATGAGTGAGTAGAGTGAATCTCGGGTTCAAGAACCCGGGAGTGGAATGCCTACTAACTAAATGGCATCATGGGATGTTTTTGAGAATGACATCCAGAATCATCACACTAGGAATATAAAACATTGCTAGATTACTGGGTGGTTCTCTAAGATGCCTAGGTTCATAATAATAGCTCCAACATATATGCCGAGGCAATGGAATACCTCAACACACTGATTAGTGTGATTAATCTGGCCTAAATGGACATCTAGAACGTGGAGGAATGATTTGCAAGTGCATCAGACTATTTAGAAATCTAGATGACTCGGACAACATAATGGCTGTAAATGCTCAAAAATATTTGAGACATCCTGAAAAAATGATGGCATGACCACTCAACATCACAATATCAAGGTTCCGAGACAAACTGTTAAAACTGGAAGTACTAGAAACTAAAATGATACTTGAATCCAACAATCATATGAGTCTACGGATTAGTAACACGTGATCCTAATAGAAGAGAAGCCTAATTCTTAATCCCCGTAGAAAAGAAGAGGATGACTCAAATCAGAAGGGCATAAGGCAAAGAAGTAAAAAGTGCCTTACGTTCCCTTCCACAATCAATTCCCTTACATAACTAAAGAATTTCTAGACTCAACTTCGACCAGTTTGGCTTGGTAATCCTACAGGCAGTCAGGCTCTGATACCAAAGCTATCAGGACCCCGATCCTAAGCCACATTGATCTAGCATGTAACACATCATATCACTTTGCGGCCTCACGCACGGTATCCCCACGGGTGCCACCTTACCTGGCCCGGGACCGTTTGCGCCTTTTGGCTCACGTATATGATAGTGTTGCTAGCATCCATATGACAGAGAACCCGGACCGACATGACTAGCCGTGAACCCAAAGTGGCACTAACTTACAGGGACATGCATACATGACCCAGCAACGAACGTGTCAGTCATCAGCGAGTGAATCCAGGCTGTAGCAACTAGGCTAGCAGGACTCCGGGAATCCGAGCTGTAGCAGGCTAACAGGACTCGGAAAGACACCGCGTGACATTTCCTCGAAGGGATAGACACAGGATCGAAGAAGGACACATGCCGGCCAGTCTAAGTGTTCTGGAGCAGTAGCAACTGGGCTAGCAGGACTCCGGTAAACCGGGCTGTAGCAGACTACCATTGCTCAGTGGGAGCACTAGACTACATTTCCCCATAAGAGAGGCTACCAAGGATAGACAACTAGGTTGTCGGATCCCACACATACCAAGCATTTCAATCATACACACAATATGCTCGATATGTGTAAATACAACATGGTATCACAACAAAACTCTACAACTCGAAGTATTTATTCATTAGGCTCCAAGGAGCCAAGTATTACAATCATGGGTCTCATGACCCAACATACAGAGCATACAAGCAACAAGCACATGCGGAAGCTTAACTTGTCTGAGTGCAGACAACTACAAATGAAAAAGGCTGAGATGCCTGAGTATCTACAAGACCCTGCCAGGGGCACAAGATCATAGCTGAGGTAACAAGCTAAAGGTCGAAGTCCACGCGGAACTACTAGCGAGACCGAAGTCTCTCTGCAAAACATAAATTAAGCAAACATGAGCACAAATGTACCCAGCAAGACTTACATCAGAACTAGCTACATATGCATCAGTATCAACAAAGGGATGGTGGAGTTTAACAGCAGCAAGCCAGCTTTGACTCAGTGGCTATCCCGAGCTACGACTGCATGTAACTCTTTTGTGGTGGTGCACACGAGTCCACATATTCACCATATCAATACACCACTATGGATCCGCTCCCGTCTCCCTACAAGAACGCCATCCATAGCACTCACGCTTATCTAGCGCATTTTAAAGTATCCACTTTCACTTGTCTATGAACTGTACAGGCAACCCAGAAGTCCTTTACCGCAGACACAGCTATTCGAATAGATCATGTTAACCCTGCAGGGGTGTACTTCTTCACACACTCCCACCACTTATCGCCGTTTACACGACATGTACACGGCAACCTTCAAGCGGACGCCCAACGAGGGTGTCGGACATGACCTGACTAACCACACAAGTCTCCAGTCTAGGTTTATTACCTATTCGGGTTCCATCCGCAAGGAGATCCAGTCGGGGTGTCGCTCACGGCCCCAAACGATGTGTGCAGGGTTCCCAAGCCCACCTCGACGGATGGATCTACGCTTGGTACACCGTGTCATAGTGCCTAGTCTGTCCCATGCCCACCTGTACCGGGTGCCACTTGGTAGACTACTAACATAACCTACAAACACCAGAAACTAGTTGCAACTCCTGGACAGAGATCAGGTTGATTAATAAGTCGAGAGAGCTTGGAGTGCCCGGAGCCCAATGTGTGGTAGTAGTTGTTTATGGATCACAGACACAGAACTCATTTACTGAGGATTGTTTCAATGAGACAACCCACCATGTACTCCTACATGGCCTCTCACCGCTACCTTTACCAAATCGTGTTCACACACTTAGCTCTCAACAGTAGGACATGTTCACCACATTCAAATTCATCCCCGATGAATCAGACCTGAGTCTACTCTAAGCAGTAGTAGGCATGACAACAAGCATGAATGAGTAGGCACATCAGGGCTCAAACAACTCCTACTCATGCTAGTGGGTTTCATCTATTTACTGTGGCAATGACAGGTCATGCAGAGAAAAGGGGTTCAACTACCGCAGCATGTAATAGTTCAATCATTGTTGTCCTAATGCAGTAAAAGAGAGCAAAGGCGAGAGAGTGGGATTGTATCGGAATGAACAGGGGGGTTTGTTTGCCTGGCACTTCTGAAGATATTATAGCTCTTCATCGGTGACATCAAACTCATCGTCAGAACATACGTCTACCGAGGGGGAACAACCACCGGCAAACAGAGAGGAAACATAATCAATGCAATGCAACAATATGATGCATGATCATGACATGGCAACATGCTAGAGTTTTGAGCTAATGCAACTAGCAACAAAGTTAAATGAAGTTGGTTTGAACCAAAGGTTCAATTCAAACTCCATATGTGATTATTTAAATGCCAAACATATGATTTGCCCTATTCAGAAACTATAAGTTGTTCCAACATGCATGGAAAAGGTACAGATGGATAGATTGAATTTTTTTGATAATTTTTCATATATAAATTATTTCATTTGGAGTTACAGATTATTTCCTATGATTTTTAGAAGTTCTAAACATTTTCTGGAATTTCCAAATCATTTAGAATTAGAAATAATCCAGGAAAACGATTACTGCGTCATCAGTGCATCATGCTGACATCAGCTAGTCAACAGCGTCAGCCCAGGTCAAACCTGACGGCTAGGGCCTACATGTTAGTGTCTCAGGGCTGGTTTGGGTGGATGACAGGTGGGACCGGTCAACGCTGACTCGGCCGAAGTCAAAGCTGGCACGTGGGGTCCGCAAGATTAGCACTAATCTAAACAGGAAAATTTAGACTAACCTAATTAGGCTCTGGGACCCACATGGCAGTGGATCAAGGGGGTGTTTAGATTGGTCATTAGCAGCTGATAAAACTGCCACGTCAACTCGCCGACGTTTAGCTGCTGGCGACCATTTGTCGCGGTGGACGGCATCGGAAACACGCTACAGAGGGCTGTTTTGCACACGGGTTATTGTGATAGGGAGCTGGTTGTGCGACACTTCCGTTGGTGGCGTCGGGGCTGCCGGGGATGGACAGAATCGAGCCCGGCGATGAGGTCGGGCGGCGCGGAGCTTTGGGTTCGAGGCAAGCAGCACTACGGGGCACGACGAAAGCAGCCGAGGGGTGTTAAGGGTTCCTGGGATCACCAGGAACACACCAAGGGCATGCCTACAAGCGGAGGAGCTCGGGGACTACGCGTGCAACGACAATGGTGAACTGCGGCTCGGGAGCTCGCGGGGCAGCGGCTGCAGTACGTACTAGAGCAAGGGGCAGAGGGGAAACAGAGAGGACCTCACGGCGCACACGCAGAGCAGAACAGCGGGCTCGGGGAGGCACGGACGGCGTCGTGGAATTCCGGCGATCTCGGCGTCCGAAGGGAGAAGAAGACGATGCAGACGGCGATGCAGGGCGGCCGAGCTCACGTGACTCGTCGAGGAGGAAGAGGTGGTCGTGGGGGATCTTCTAGACAGGGAGAGAGGTTCATGGGGAGGTGGTGGCTACGGTAAACAGCGTCGGTGGCGACGAGCCCCGCTCGGTGCTGAGAAAGAGAGGGATCCAGGGGAGGGGAAGGACGAGGGGAGAGTAGGAGGGGGGTCCAAGGTGTCGTGGCGCTCGGAACCGTCTCCAGCAATGAGCAAGCAGGCAAGAGGTGGCCTTGCGCGTGCGTGCTCGCCACGAGCATGCGCCCCTGCCTACTAGCGTGAGGTGGAAGATGACAGTGGAGCCCCTGGTGGGCTGGGCCGCCAGCTGGGCTGGCTACAGGTAAGGCCCAGGTAGTTCTCTCTCTTTTCTAATTTTCTATTTCTGTTTTCTAATTTGTAGTTTGTTTTTGATCCAGGTTTAAAATCCAAATCAATTTTATAAATCCTAAAAATATTCATGAGGACTTTCTGAATTATTTCAGTCGCCCACAAATAGTTCCAAAATTATTTGAGAATTTAAATTATTTATAGTGTTTAAATGCCCAAAGTCAAATACAATATGATTTAATTCAAAAATCCAGGAATGACCTAGTATTATGTTCATCATTTTTGGCAGAGGTTTTCACCTTTATCAGAAATCATGAACATTTTCAAAGGGCATTTAGGGTTCATTGAAAATGATTTTATTTGAGCCTATTTGAATTCATTTTGTGCTAGGGTTTGGTCATTCCCCATTTCAAGTTTAATTGAAACTTAAACCTGATGCAACACAAGCTAGCACTAAGCATTACCAGAACTAGGGATGTGACACTGGAAGCGGAACTGACCCAAGTATTTGGCGGATAAGAAGGATGGCAAGGTGAACAAAGGTATATGTGATATACATGTTATTGATGTGTACCTTACTAATGCTCGAAGTAGTGCCTGAGTATTTGATACTGGTTTAGTTCCTAACATTTGCAACTCGAAACAGGGACTACCGATTAAGCGAAGATTGGCTAAGGACGAGGTGACGATGCGCGTGGGAAATGGTTCCAAAGTCGATGTGATCGTGGTCGGCACGCTACCTCTACATCTACCTTCGGGATTAGTTTTACACCTAAATAATTGTTATTTGGTGCCAGCGTTGAGCATGAACATTATATCTGGATCTTGTTTGATGTGAGACGGTTATTCATTTAAATCTGAGAATAATGGTTGTTCTATTTATATGAGTAATATCTTTTATGGTCATGCACCCTTGAAGAGTGGTCTATTTTTGATGAATCTCGATAGTAGTGATACACATATTCATAATATTGAAGCTAAAAGATGCAGAGTTGATAATGATATTGCAACTTATTTGTGGCACTGCCGTTTAGGTCATATTGGTGTAAAGCGCATGAAGAAACTCCATTATGATGGACTTTTAGAATCACTTGATTATGAATCACTTGGTACTTGCGAACCATGCCTCATGGGCAAGATGACTAAAATGCCGTTCTCCGGACCTATGGAGCGAGCAACAGATTTTTTGGAAATCATACATACTGATGTATGTGGTTCGATGAATTTTGTGGCTCGCGGCGGGTATCGTTATTTTCTCACCTTCACAGATGATTTGAGCAGATATGGGTATATCTACTTGATGAAACATAAGTCTGAAACATTTGAAAAGTTCAAAGGATTACAGAGAGAAGTGGAAAATCATCGTAACAAGAAAATAAAGTTTCTACGATCTGATCATGGAGGAGAATATTCGAGTTACAAGTTTGGTCTTCATTTGAAACAATGCGGAATAGTTTCACAACTCACGCCACCCGAAACACCACGGCGTAATGGTGTGGCCGAACATCGTAATCGTACTTTACTAGATATGGTACGATCTACGATGTCTCTTACTGATTTACCGCTATCATTTTGGGGTTATGCTTTAGAGACAGCTGCATTCACGTTAAATAGGGCACCATCTAAATCCGTTGAGACGACCCCTTATGAACTGTGGTTTGGCAAGAAACCAAAGTTGTCGTTTCTTAAAGTTTGGGGCTGCGATGCTTATGTGAAAAAGCTTCAACCTGATAAACTCGAACCCAAATCGGAGAAATGTGTCTTCATAGGATACCCAAAGGAGACTGCTGGGTACACCTTCTATCACAGATCCGAAGGCAAGACATTCGTTGCTAAGAATGGATCCTTTCTAGAGAAGGAGTTTCTCTCGAAAGAAGTGAGTGGGAGGAAAGTAGAACTTGATGAGGTAAATGTACCTGCTCCCTTATTGGAAAGTAGTTCATCACATAAATCTATTCCCATGACTCCTACACCAATTAGTGAGGAAGCTAATGATGAAGATCATGTAACTTCAGATCAAGTTACTACCGAACCTCGTAGGTCAACCAGAGTGAGATCCGCACCAGAGTGGTATGGTAATCCTGTTCTGGAAGTCATGTTACTTGACCATGACGAACCTACGAACTATGAGGAAGCGATGATGAGCCCAGATTCCGCAAAATGGCTTGAGGCCTTGAAATCTGAGATGGAATCTGCCTTGGGTTTGTCATGGCAGATGTCGTTGTGAAAGGACTTAGTCGTGGAGCCATCGCTATGGGTTAGCTTTAAGGGGTTAAACCGGACAAGGGGACACGGGGAATTTTATACTAGTTCGGCCCCTTCGAGGAAGGTAAAAGCCTACGTCCAGTTGTGATTGGTATGGCTAGGGTTTCGAAGGCCAGCGAGCGAATCCGCTTTGTCTGGCTCTCGAGTTGTTGTCTGTCCCTAAACCGCTGCCGGGTCGTCCCTTTATATACATAGGTTGATGCCCGCTGGTTTACAGAGTCCCGAAGACGGATCATAAACGTATCCAGTTCGGTCTCTATCCTTCCTATCTTACAATACAAGTTACATGACTAAGCCGCTTTACATTTACAGGCTTTAACCCGCCTTCGGGCCTTGGGCCTCCATGAAGCGCCATCATCCTTTCATCTTTATGGGCTTCTAATCTTCAAGGAGTCAGCCCGGCTACATAAGGCCGGTTTACCTACAATAGTAATATCCCCAACATTAGGCCCCAGATTGGGTTGAACTCGTTCATGTCAATCTTCCATAATTAGAAAAATTCTTCCTCATATCTTCACCTCGATCTTGTAAACCGTCGTGACGTCATACTTCAAGATTATGATAAACCGTCCTGACGTCATCCACCCGTTGATGTCAAAGATTTTCTTCATTTAATATGTCTTCAGCCATCGAGGTGACACCCTTATTAACTTATCCATTTTGGGGCTCCTCGATTCCCGCACTTGCCGTTTCATCTCTTCGCCTTATAAATAGGGACAGCGGACCCCTTTTCTTTTCTTTCCGCTACCCATTCATCTCTTCTTCTTCCTCTCGACAACCTTGCACCCGAGCGCCGCCGTCATCCTCGAACTCTGCCTCTGCTTCGCCGTTGGCCGCTGCATCAACCTGTTTGCACCAGAGTTCCACAACGCCCTTCCGCTGCTTCCGCCGTCGCAGTAAGTCTTTTCCCCTTTCTTTCTTAGATCCATTAGGGTATCCTTTTTCTTCACTGTTCTTGAGGTTCTTCAGAACTTTCAGTGTTTCTCTTACATGGCCTTTAGGTGAATACTTCGTATCTGACGTACTCCTTGCCGTAGCTAACCTTCCATTGTCACCACAAACCCTTATGCGCAAAGAACTGATATAGTCCTTCATAAGTTGCTTCGGTTCTGCACCCCTTCTAGATCCAATTATTTTTGCTTTTCTGTCTTATCTTAGATCCGAAAATTGTATATATCACTGTGAGATCTGTTTCTATGTCCCTGTGAGATCTGTTTCTCCTTGCACCAACATAGGCGGTTTAACCTTGTATAAGAAGTCTATGCCATTAGCCCTCTGATAAACCGGAGGAGCATTTTACCTTCATAATTATGCTCTGGTTTAACAGAGTGTGAGTAAACCTGTGCTAGTATTACCTTTTTCCCTTATTGCATTAGTCACCGGTTTACACCATTTCACATATCAGTATGTTTCTTACTCCCTTGTCTCGTGCATATAATCATGCGTAATTTATAAACCGACCTTTTATTTTTAGCTTGTTCTATTTTGCCATGGCCAAACAATTCACTGCCTGCAACTGGGCTCGTTCCCGGATTACTGAGACTCAGTTGAATGAGATGGTTAGCATCGGCTCCCTGCCTAAGAAAAATGAAATCAAATAGCGAGTTCCAGGAACAGAAAATCCTCCAACCCCAAGGTACGGCGAGGTGGTGGTCTTTGTTGACCATATAGGTCGTGGCTTCAAACCGCCAGGGTCAAAGTTTTATCGAGATGTGTTTGCCATCTTCCAACTTCATCCTCAAGATATTGGTCCCAACTCGGTCTCCAATTTATGAAACTTCCAGGTCTTCTATGAAGTATATTTACAAGAAGAACCAACTGCAGAGCTGTTCCGGGATTTCTTTCACATAAACCGGCGCACAAAGTTTGTAAATGGCCCGAACACAGAACTTGGTGGTGTCTCGATTCAAAGGCGGAAAGAAGTTGAATTTCCTCATGCCAAACATCATAGCCACCCAAAGGAATGGAATCAAACTTGGTTTTATTGCAGAGACACTTCCCCTGAAGATGAAAATCCCCTCCCCGGCTTTCGTGATCACAGACTATCCAATACTCACCCCATGCCACAACACCTGAGCTCTTCAGAAAGGGCGAAATACGCTCCTCAACTTGCCAAACTCCGGGCCTTTATGGCAAACGGTTTAACAGGCGTGGATTTTGTGCGCTGTTGGATATCCTGGAGTATCTTGCCGCTAAGCCGGTGTCCTGGTTTAATGTGTGAATATACCGGTGAGGTTGACGACCCTCAACGCCATTGCAACATCCAATTATCTGAGGAAGAAGTCACTGAAGGTGTAAAGAAGATTCTGAATGAGTTGGAACTGATCTGTAGTCAAACCGATCTGAGTCCCTTCTATGCCAAGAACAAACCTCCTGCTGTAAGTATTATACTTCCTCTTCATCTCTAATATCTTTAACTTATGCAACATGTAACCCTTCTTTTTTATATGTAGGGTGATGACCCCTTCTAGAAACAGAAAACCATAGAGAAAGCGGCAAAGCCAACTGGAGACAAAGCGGTCAAGCCATCCCGCCCAAAGACCAAAGCCGTAAAACGGACGTCAAAACAGAAAACGGCTGACCGGATTAATATGGAGCTTGATGATGATACTGATGATCCAGAAGTTGAGGTAGAACTTGACTCACTTGGCTCTCTTTTCATGCATCTCATTAACAATGATCTTCCTCAGGAGGACGCAGAAGCTAGTCAAGCTGATTACGTAGAGGTAATTACCCTTTCCTCCAATTCAGACTCTATGCCAACACAAAAAACTCGCCAAGCAGTCCGGAACGTAAGCTTTTCTCATCCTCTTGCTCACTTGGATCCAACATTTATTTTGAAGACTCAACAGCATGAAGCTCGCCGAACAACCCGGCACAGTGGCAAACAGGTCACTTCAGCCGGTTTACCTAATACTCCGGTTCGGAAGCGTCGGTCTAAGGTCTCTCCTACTTCTAACCATTCTTACCCCAAGGCAGGTTATTTCAGACAGCCTCTTAATCTGTTTGATTCAAATTATCAGGTGACACCTCCTTCATCTTTCGGTGAATCGACAGCAACTCAACTCCCCCCTTTGAAAACTGTGGCCGGGTGAGTTGTAAAAAACCTTTCCTTTCAATGCGCCATAAATCCTTCGAATAGGATGTTAACCTTATTTTATTCTATTTCCAGGGCCAAAGCCAGACCCAGCAAGAAAGCTCGGGTCACCAATCTGCCAGAAGACCCTGTCACCGAAGAAGAAGAACCAAGAGGTGAACCGGAACAGACTGGTGAACCGAAACAGACTGGTGAACCGGAAGGCCCTCATCCTGAAGCTACTTTTGATGATCCACCCTTTGAAGGCCAACATACCGATGAACCAACAGATGCTGAGCCTGCCGCACCCGACACTGAACCGGCAGAACCAAACCGGGCTAGTCCGGTGAAAGACACTAACATTCCAGTATCATCAACCAAAAATCCTGAAGGCCAAGGTGATGATGTTATTATTACTGGAATGGGCCACAGCTCTCCTGGCCATCCCGTCATTTTGGCTCAGCACAGTGCCAAAGAAGAGCAAGCTGCTCGGGATAAAGGTAAATGGAGCAGCGACTTATCAAGCTATGCTCATCTTAACGCTGATGAGCTTCATTCTGGCTTCCTGAACCGTCTGCACTCAAACCAGAATTATGAAGCCGGCTTGGTGAACTTGATGAAAGAACGATATGAGGTAAATTCCTCTCCCTTTGTTGATTGATTTACAACTGGATTACTATCCCAAGTAGCCCCCAAGGGCCGTTTATATGATTATTAATCCTAAACCGGGTCTTTGTGACACTTTACACTTCTCATCATTGATCCTTGCAATGGCAGGTCTCTAATAAGAGATAAAACTCATCTTGAAATAATTAGATAACGTTCTGCAGCATAGTCCCCAAAGGCCGGTTTTAACTTAGATGGTTAATCCAGGTTTTACTCTGCACCTCCGTTTAGAATCGACGCACATTAGCCCCCAAGTGTCAAGGATAATGCTTGCATTCTTCTGGAGACTTGTACAAATTGTAGCACTTTTAGAGCAAATAGGCATTAGCCCCCAAGTATGAAGTGTATAACTTGTTATATGCTTTATACTTAGCACATATATATGTTGTTTGTTGAATATACCTTCAATGTTGCAGGATGAACTGAGAAGCAAAGATACCCGAAATTCTGACTTGCAAGAAAATGTGAAGTCTCAACAAGCCGAGGCTACAAAAGCCAAAGAGGAGCTGACCCAGGCCCTGGCCATAATGGATAAGCTGAAAGAATCCTTCAACCAAGAGCATGCTGACTGGGAAACCAAGAAATCCGGTTTAACCAAAAAAGTTGTAGACGCCGAGGCAGCCCTGAAGCCAGTGGTTGAAGAACTAGCCGGTTTGAAACGCCAAATCAATGCTATGACCTCTACTATCTTTGGTAAGTGTCTGCTTATGTGTGTTGCTCCAGTCGATGAATCTTATAACTGACTAAAATGTTGATAAAATCTTTGGTAGGCACTCGGATCGCTCATCTTGGTACAGATATGCAGATGAAGCTCAAAGCAGCATATACATTAGTTGAACAGCTGTACTCAGGGTCTCAGCGGGTTATTAGCACGGCAGCTTATAACAAACCGGCTCCAACTTTGATTAAGGAGACCCTTGAGAAGCTGGGCATGTTACCAGCACGTATTGCCGAGTTGAAGAGAGCAGCAGCCAGAGCAGGAGCTTTAACCGCCCTTATTCGAGCCAAAGCCTGGATTCCAGACCTTGAAGCGGAGGATATCATTAAAGGATACCTAGGCGTTAAATAAGATGGTTCAAACTTCAACAATGATGATCTTCGGCGGGTGACCAAACAGATGCGGCCAGCAGCCAACAAGTTGGCTGATGATACCGATTTGTCCCATTTTCAACCGTTTTATGATGCAGAAGGGAAAAGACAGCCGGACGACATCCATGAAGTCGAAGAACTTGTGCCTCCGATTCGTAAGCACACTTACGCCCCTAATATTAACCCTTCCAATCTTATCCATGAGGAAGCAGTGTTCCAAGCATTAACTGGAATCGATTGGTCAACGGCTGATTTCCAACGTCTGGGGAGGGATGAAGAATTGCCTACACCAACTGACCCTCAACCGTCAAACCGTCGCAATGAAGAGTCCTGATCCGGTCGCCGGTTTATATGGCTACTGTGAAAAACAATGATACTATTTGAGCCGCTTTGAAGCTTCATGTAATAGGATAGCTAAAACTCCGTTATCTGCCATGCCATCGAGCATGTTTCGTAATACTTTTGTGACAATCTGTGCCACCCTTTGGGATATATTTATGCATAACCCATGATGAATTACGTTCTTGGGTACAACAACTTAAAAGTATCTAGCGGTTTACCACTAGGCGTGTCATGATGTCCAAGAAGTATATAGTACCTAGATGAATAATCAAGTGTTTGTACAAAAAGTAATGTACAGAACATACCTCATTGGTTGACCAAACGTGTATACGGCAAAGGTGTTAATACCAATCCGGAATGTTGATAACTCCATCTTCATAATGCCGGTCTATATATTAAACCGGACCGGGATAATCACCGGATTTTCTTTATAACACTGGCGATTTTGTCAAACCAGACCGGTTCAATGAACACCGGTTTATAATTGATCATGTGCCCACAACTTGTAGTTGAGAATCAAGCCAGGTCAAAGACACCGGTTTATCAAAAAATACTTATGATTTTCAACAAACAAAATTCAAATAGGAAAATATGCAAGGCTTTTTACGAGCTGCCAGGCTCTAAATCGAGGCTTTTCATGGGCTGCCAGGCCTCTGAGTTAAACCATTTAACAAAGCCTTTTAAGATGGGCCTCCAATTAACCGATCATCGTTTTAACTGTGACAAGTTCAGGGTCTATAAAAGATTGACTTGCCAAATGTTCGATGGGTCATACCAGGATTACCTGGACAGGAGTGGCTTACTTGATGAAGGCAGGTTAACCCGGGTTTTTAGGTGAATACACCAGGCTTCCAAGCCGTGGCTTGATAGCCAATTACGAGGGTCCTTTCAAACTCTTTGTTGCTTTGCAAAAAGAGCCCCCAAGTAACTTTGTGAGCGATGCTCAGTGTGTGCCCATGTTTGAGTCTGTACTGTGTACAACACTCTTTGGCTCCACAAAATTTTCCCTTTGTGGCTTAAATGCCTATCAAGAGGTGTAGCTATGGTGTGAAGACAACCAAGCCCCCTAGTGATATCCCTTCGTGGTTTAAAAACCGATCAAGAAGTGTAGCTGTAGTTCAAATATGACCAAGCCCCCTAGTGATTTTCTTTATATCTATGCAGCTGCTAAAGTCGGATTAACAAAAACTCCGCTTTGTCAGTTAACTTGTAAAAGCACACACAGGATATAAAAAGAACAGATACCCCGCTTATAACGGAGGCTCCGGTTTATTATATGATATATACACTGTCATAAATATGTACATATGAAGAGCCTATGGCTTTAAGTATAGTAAGGCCGAAGGAGAGCTATGTTCCATGGCCGCTTGGTCTCCTCCTCTGATTGACGTGAGTCTTCATGCTCTCGAACATCAATGAGGTAGTAAGATCCGTTGTGCAAATTTTTGCTGACCACAAAGGGTCCTTCCCAAGGTGGGGATAACTTGTGCATATCAGTCTGATCCTGAATGAGCTGGATCACCAAATCGCCTTCTTGAAAGGTTCTGGTTTTAACCCGGCGGCTGTGATAACATCGGAGATCTTGTTGATAAATCGCTGATCGTGCTGCTGCAAGATCACGCTCTTCATCCAACAGGTCCAGTGAATCCTGACGTGCCTTCTCATTATCAGCTTCAACATAAGCTGCCACACGGGGCGAATCATGACGGATGTCACTAGGAAGAACCGCCTCCGCTCCATAGACCATGAAGAAAGGTGTGTAACCCGTAGACCTATTGGGTGTGGTGTTGATGCTCCATAATAGAGAAGGTAGCTCCTCAACCCAACAACCCGGCGTCCGCTTTAAGGGAACCATAAGCCTTGGTTTGATACCCCGTAGAATTTCTTGATTTGCCCTTTCTACTTGACCATTAGATTGGGGGTGAGCAACCGACGCTAGATCAAGCCGGATGTGCTCACATTTATAGAATTCTTCCATCTCCCTTTTGACAGATTAGTACCATTATCTGTTATAATGCTGTGTGGAAAACCAAACCGGAATATCACCTTCTTGATGAATTGAACCGCCGTGGCTGCATCACACTTGCTGACTGGCTCTGCCTCCACCCATTTAGTGAATTTATCAACTGCTACTAACAGGTGGGTCTTTTTGTCCTTAGAACGCTTGAAGGGTCCAATCATATCAAGCCCCCAAGTTGCAAACGGCCACGTAATTGGAATCATCCGCAACTCTTGAGCCGGAACATGCGCACGGCGGGCAAACTTTTGACATCCATCACACCTCTTGACTAAATCCTCCGCATCAGCATGCGCTGTTAGCCAGTAAAAACCGTGGCGAAAAGCTTTGGCAACCAACGACTTTGAACCGGCATGGTGACCTCAATCCCCTTCATGGATTTCTCGCAAAATCTCACAACCTTCTTGAGGAGAAACACAGCGCTAAATCGCCCCTGAAACACTGTAACGATGTAGCTCCCTGTTGAGTATGGTCATGGACTTAGAACGCCGGGTTATCTGTCGAGCCAACATTTCATCGTCTGGTAACTCGCCCCGGTTCATGTAAGCCAGATATGGGATCGTCCAATCCGGTATGGCATGCAGAGATGCCACCAACTGAGCCTCCAAATCAGGAACAGCCAAATCTTCTTCGGTTGGCACTTTGACTGACGGATTATGCAACACATCAAGAAAGACATTAGGCGGGACCGGTTTACGCTGAGAACCAAGACGACTTAAAGCGTCCGCCGCTTCATTCTTCCGCCGCTCTATATGGTCCACCTAATAACCTTTAAAGTGACCAGCCACTGCGTCCACCTCTCGTCGATATGCAGCCATTAGTGGGTCCTTAGAATCCCAAGTGCCAGACACCTGCTGAGCCACTAGATCTGAATCGCCGAAGCACTTAACCCGGCTCAAATTCATCTCCTTAGCCATCCGAAGACCGTGGAGAAAAGCCTCATATTCAGCTGCATTGTTAGTACAAGGGAACATTAAATGGAGGACATAACAAAACTTGTCACCTCGTGGGGAAGTTAGTATGACTCCAGCCCCCGAGCCCTCCAACTGTCTGGATCCATCAAAATGAATAGTTCAATATGTATTATCTGGTTTCTCTTCAGGTGCCTGTAACTCCGTCCAATCGTTGATGAAATCCATGAGTGCCTGGGATTTGATCGCTGTGCGGGGTATATATTTGAGTCCATGAGGTCCAAGCTCAATAGCCCACTTGGCAATCCGCCAGTTGCTTCTCTATTTTGAATGATGTCGCCCAGAGGAGCTGAACTGACCACTGTGATAGGATGGCCCGGAAAATAATGTTTAAGCTTCCGGCTTGTCATAAAACCCCATACACCAGCTTCTGCCAATGCGGATACCTCTGCTTTGACTCAATGAGCACCTCGCTGATATAATAAACCGGCCGTTGAACCAGATATTCCTTGCCAAGCTCCTTGCGCTCTACCACAATGGCTACACTAACAGCCCGGGCATTAGCAGCCACATATAATAATAATGGCTCTTTATCGATTGGCGCTGCAAGCACGGGCGGTTCAGCTAGCTGCCTCTTCAGATCCTCGAACGCTTTATCAGCTGTCTCGCTCATCTGTTTTCTTGAGCATCTGATATAAAGGGATGGCCTTTTCTCCAAGGCGACTGATGAACCGGCTCAAGGCTATAACCCGGCCGGCCAAACGTTGAACATCGTTAATACACGCCGGTTTAGCCAAGGATGTAATTGTTGTAATCTTTTCCGGATTAGCCGCAATGCCTCTGTTTGATACCAGAAAGCCTAAGAGCTTGCATGCCGGGACACCGAAGACACACTTCTCCGGATTGAGCATCATCTTGTAAACCCGGAGATTGTCAAAGGTTTCTCGTAGATCATCTATCAGTGTCTCCTCCTTCCTAGACTTGACTACAATATCATCCACATATGCATGAACATTGCGCCCAATTTGTTTATGAAGGCAATTCTGAACACATCGCTGGTAAGTTGCCTGGGCACTCTTTAGTCCAAAAGGCATGGAAACATAGCAGAAGGCTCCAAAGGGGGTTATGAAAGTTGTTTTCTCCTGGTCCTAAACCGCCATTTTGATCTGATGATAACCAGAGTAAGCATCCAGAAAACACAAACGGTCACACCCCGCCGTAGCATCAATTATCTGATCAATGCGAGGGAGAGGAAAGGGGTCTGTAGGGCAAGCCTTGTTTAAATCTGTGTAGTCCAGACACATGCGCCAAGTGCCGTTTTTCTTAAGAACCAGCACCGGATTAGCTAACCACTCTGGATGAAAAACTTCGACAATAAACCCTGCGGCTAACAGACGGGCTACCTCTTCACCTATAGCCTTACATCTCTCTTCATTGAAACAGCGGAGGAACTGTCGGACCGGTTTAAACTTAGGATCAATGTTGAGTGTGTGCTCAGCGAATTCCCTCGGTACACCTGGCATGTCAGAAGGTTTCCATGCAAAGATGTCCCGATTCTCACGGATGAACTCGATGAGCGTGCTTTCCTATTTGGGATCCAGGTTAGCGCTGATGCTAAACTGTTTGGATGAATCGCCAGGAACAAAGTCAACCATCTTAGTGTCTATAGCCGATTTGAACTTCAATGTTGGATCATGTTCTGTAGTTGGCTTTTTAAAAGAGGTCATGTCTGCCGGATCAACTTGACCCTTATAGAATTTAAACTCTTCCGTGGCACAAACCGACTCAGCATAAGCCGCATCACCTTCTTCACACTCCAAAGCAATCTTTCTACTTCCATGTACTGTGATAATCCATTTATGACCTGGCATTTTAAGCTGTAGATAAACATAACATGGCCTTGCCATAAACTTAGCATAAGCCAGCCGCCCAAACAAGGCGTGGTATGGACTTTTGATCTTTACCACCTCAAATGTCAATGTTTCTGACCTTGAATCATAGTCATCTCCAAAAGCTACCTCCAAAGCTATCTTGCCAACATGATATGCAGACTTACCAGGCACCACACCATGGAAGACCGTATTTGACGGTTTAAGATCCTTATCTGTCAACCCCATACGGCGGAACGTATCATAATACAAAATATTGATACTACTTCCCCCATCCATGAGTACTTTGGTAAACTTGTATCCCCCAACTTGAGGAGCCACCACCAGGGCCAAGTGACCTAGATTATCAACCCGGGGTGGGTGATCATCCCTACTCCACAAAATAGGTTGCTCAGACCAGCGTAAATACTAAGGTACTGCCGGCTCAACAGAGTTGACTGCCCTTTTGTGAAGCTTATGATCCCGTTTGCACAAACTAGTAGTGAAGACATGATATTGCCCGCTGTTCAGCTGTTTGGGATTGCTCTGATAACCCGACTGATGCTGCTGCTGATTCCCCTGATGGTTGTAGCCTCCCTGGTTGCCTTGGTGCCCTTGATTGATGTGTCCAGTTTGGTTGCCTTGAAACCCTAAACCGGAACCACCACCTCCGTAACCCGGCCCGTGGAGACCTCCTCCTGAACCGCCGGGCGGGCCGTTGTCATATTGGAATATATTGGAATTCTTGAAATCCCGCATGATATAACAGTCCTTCCAAAGATGTGATGCCAGTTTCTCCTTCGATCCATGCTTTGGACAGGGCTGATTTAACAGGCGCTCCAAATTGGGGCCTGAACCTCCACCCCTCTGGGGCTGCTTGCCCTTACGGCACTGGTCATTCTCCTGCACGTTGGTATTTGCAACAAAGTCCAAGCTACTGTCGGCCTTGCACTTACCACTGTTTCTATGGCCTGCCGGATTACTGTTGACCCTTGGCATTGTCGTTCTTCTTACCTTTCTCCAGTTTGTCCTCCTCTGAATCCGGATCCTTGGTATTATCTGAATCGGCGTATTTAACCAAAGCGGCCATGAGCGTTGACATATCGTTGCAGTGACGTTTGAGCCTTCCCAATTTCTGTTTTAGCAGTTTGAAACGACAATTGCCCTCTAATGTTAACACTGCAGTGTCTGCATTGATACGATCTGATGAATGCAAAATTGCTGAGACCTGTTTGACCCAATGGGTCGTGGACTCCCCTTCCTCTTGGACACAAGCGGCCAGATCCATGATTGACATCGGCTGCTTACACGTATCCTTGAAGTTCTGGATAAACCGGTGCTTCAATTCGGCCCATGATCCAACAGAGTTGGTCGGCAAGCTCTTCAACCAAGTGCGAGCTGTTCCTTCCAACATCATGGTGAAATATTTAGCACACACTGCCTCATTCACATCTAACATCTCCATTGCCATCTCATAGCTCTTCACCCATGCCTCTGGTTGCAAATCGGCGGTGTAATTTGGTACCTTACGAGGTCCCTTGAAATCTTTGGGCAGTCTCACATTACGCAAAGCGGGGGTTAGACACGGCACCCCTAAGGAACTGAACATCACTCCTGGCTCCACGGAGGCCGTGGGGTGAACCGAAGTATGTTGTCGTGCTCCGTGCCGAGCCGCCAACTTGGCCTCCCGACGTGCGCGGCCATGGTCCACAACATCTTGCGCATTAGCGCCTCCCCCGGCCGGGTTGTTTCCTCGTGGTGAATTTCGGCGACGTGCACTACTAGACATGGCCGGTTCGTCCTCCACGTGTCTGCTATAGCTCCGGCTTGGACGAGGAGTGGAATGAATCCTCTCACGACTGTGTGAATACGCCTGCTGTTGATCTAGTGATGTTTGAAGGAGATCCCTGGCACGACGTGCTTCCACTGCAACTGGTGACTCGCCGTCGGTTGGGAGGGTCGCCAGGCATGAAGCGGCAGCCACAATGTTGTCCAACGGGTTGGAATAATGCCCGGGCGGTGTTGGTACATACTGTGGCACAACGTTGTTCTGGCGAGGTGGGTCCGTCGTGCGCGGTTGAACCGGCGCTCCTGTTCCCGGCGCCCCCGCCCGGTTTAGTGTGGGTTGGCTACTAGCTCCTGCTCCTGGCGTGTTGAAGAGATTCTGCGGCTCATAAACCGATGGGAGACGTGATCGATACCTTCTTCTCATGACTTCCTCCGAAGCATTCTGATCCAGTCTAATCTGGTAGGCCTGTGCTTCCAATTCAGCCCGCTCTGTAGCTATCCTAGCATTCTCTGTTGCCAGGTCCGCTTTAGCCTGGGCTTTCTGATCTTTTACCTTTGCGATCTCCGCATTGTGCTGATCCCTGGCTGCCGCATCCACCTCCGTGGCCATCAACGTTGCCAAAGCGTCGAACAAATCAGACAGGACTTGGGCCGGAGGTGGCGCCGAGCTTCCTGCCCCTGCTGGCATGGCCATTGTTGAACCGGAGAGCATTGCTGCGGCGGTAGATGAATGAGGCGCCGATTGTGTGCCGGCCATGAAGATGGCGGCCTGGTTTCATAGATCGGGGGAATCTGGAATACTGTTACCCTCGGATCCTCCATCAATCCGGCCGTCCTGCAACTGGTAAAGTGATTTGGTCTCTCCAGAAGACTCGTCATCAGAACAGACCATGGTCTCTCCATGAGACACCGGTCCGTCCTTGTACCTTGATCCATGGATGACACCCACGAAAACATGCCTTGCCTCGGGCTGAACCGGCGAAGAACTTGCACGCCGAGCCGTTTCGATGATGTCGGTGTAGATGTCCGGCTCAAGGGCCGGTTCGCCGATCTTGCCGATGAACACGTGAATCCCACCAAAGGGGACCCGGTACCCGTATTCGATTGAATCGGCCTCAGGACCCCATCCTGCGTTGTCGATGTAGAGCTTTCCACGACGACTCTTTGTCATCCGGCCCACAGCGTATCCCTTAAGTCCATCGAAGCTGCCCTTCAAGAACTGAAAACCATCATGCGATAGCCCCACGGTGGGCGCCAACTGTCGTGGGTTTGTCACGGCAGATGTCCTTGTGAAAGGACTTAGTCGTGGAGCCATCGCTACGGGTTAGCTTTAAGGGGTTAAACCAGACAAGGGGACACGGGGAATTTTATACTAGTTCGGCCCCTTCGAGGAAGGTAAAAGCCTACGTCTAGTTGTCATTGGTATTGCTAGGGTTTCGAAGGCCAGGGAGCGAATCCACTTTGTCTTGCTCTCGAGTTGTTGTCTGTCCCTAAACAGTTGTCAGGTCGTCCCTTTATATACATAGGTTGACGCCCGCTGGTTTACAGAGTCCCGAAGCCGGATCATAAACGTATCCAGTTCGGTCTCTATCCTTCCTATATTACAATACAAGTTACACAACTAAGCCGGTTTACATTTACAGGCTTTAACCCGCCTTCGGGCCTTGGGCCTCCATGAAGCGCCATCATCCTTGCATCTTTATGGGCTTCTAATCTTCAAGGAGTCAACCCGGCTAATAAGGCTGGTTTACCTCCAGTAGTAATATCTCCAACAGAATCCATGTATGAGAACAAAGTGTGGACTTTGGTTGACTTGCCCGATGATCAGCAAGCCATCGAGAATAAATGGATCTTCAAGAAGAAGACTGACGCTGACAGTAATGTTACTGTCTACAAAGCTCGACTTGTTGCGAAAGGTTTGTGAAAAGTTCAAGGAGTTGACTACGATGAGACTTTCTCACCCGTAGCGATGCTTAAGTCCGTCCGAATCATGTTAGCAATTGCCGCATTTTATGAATATGAAATTTGGCAAATGGGTGTAAAGACTGCATTCTTGAATGGATTTCTGGAAGAAGAGTTGTATATGATGCAACCTGGAGGTTTTATCGATCCAAAGGGTGCTAACAAAGTGTGCAAACTCCAACGATCCATCTATGGACTGGTGCAAGCATCTCGGAGTTGGAATAAACATTTTGATAGTGTGATCAAAGATATGGTTTTATACAGACTTTTGGAGAAGCCTGTATTTACAAGAAAGTGAGTGGGAGCTCTGTAGCGTTTTTAATATTATATGTGGATGACATATTGTTGATTGGAAATGATATAGAATTTTTGGATAGCATAAAAGGATACTTGAATAAGAGTTTTTCAATGAAAGACCTCGGTGAAGCTGCTTATATATTGGGCATCAAGATCTATAGAGATAGATCAAGACGCTTAATTGGACTTTCATAAAGCACATACCTTGATAAAGTTTTGAAGAAGTTCAAAATGGATCAAGCAAAGAAAGGGTTCTTTCCTGTGTTACAAGGTGTGAAGTTGAGTCAGACTCAATGCTCGACCAGTGCAGAAGATAGAGAGAAAATGAAAGGTGTTCCCTATGCTTCAGCCATAGGCTCTATCATGTATGCAATGTTTTGTACCAGACCTGATGTGTGCCTTGCTATAAGTTTAGCAGGGAGGTACCAAATTAATCCAGGAGTGGATCACTGGATAGCGGTCAAGAACATCCTGAATTACCTGAAAAGGACTAAGGATATGTTTCTCGTTTATGGAGGTGACAAAGAGCTCATCGTAAATGGTTACGTCGATGCAAGCTTTGACACTAATCCGGATGACTCTAAGTCACAAACCAGATACGTGTTTTTATTGAACGGTGGAGCTGTCGGTTGGTGCGGTTCTAAGAAAAGCGTCGTGGCAGGATCTACGTGTGAAGCGGAGTACATAGCTGCTTCAGAAGTAGCAAATGAAGGAGTCTGGATGAAGGAGTTCATATCCGATCTAGGTGTCATACCTAGTGCATGGGGTCCAATGAAAATATTTTGTGACAATACTGGTGCAATTTCCTTGGCAAAGGAATCCAGATTTCACAAAAGAACCAAGCGCATTAAGAGACGCTTCAATTCCATCCACGATCAAGTCAAGGAGGGAGACATAGAGATTTGCAAGATACATACGGCTCTGTATGTTGCAGACCCATTGACTTAGCCTCTCTCACGAGCAAAACATGATCAGCACCAAGACTCCATGGGTGTTAGAATCATTACTGTGTAATCTAGATTATTGACTCTAGTGCAAGTGGGAGACTGAAAGAAATATGCCCTAGAGGCAATAATAAAGTTGTTATTTATATTTCCTTATATAATGATAAATGCTTATTATTCATGCTAGAATTGTATTAACCGGAAACTTAGTACATGTGTGAATACATAGACAAACAGAGTGTCACTAGTTTGCCTCTACTTGACTAGTTCATTGAATCAATGATGGTTATGTTTCCTAACCATAGACATGAGTTGTCATTTGATTAACGGGATCACATGATTAGAGAATGATGTGATTGACTTGACCCATCTGTTAGCTTAGCACAATGATCATTTGGTTTTTTGCTATTGCTTTCTTCATGAGTTATACATGTTCCTATGACTATGAGATTATGCAACTCCCGAGTACCGGAGGAACACTTTGTGTGCTACCAAACGTCACAGCGTAACTAGGTGATTATAAAGGTGCTCTAAAGGTGTCTCCGATGGTGCTTGTTGAGTTGGCATAGATCGAGATTAGGATTTGTCACTTCCACTAGTGCAGAACAGGGCAATAGCACCGGTTCGTAAGGCCCTTTAGTGCCGGTTTCGGAACCGGCACTAACATTTCGGCACTAAAGCCCCCCCCCCTTTAGTACCGGTTCAGCACGAACCGGTGCTAAAGGGCAACCACGTGGCACGAGCCAGCTCCGGGGGCCGGGAGCCCTTTAGTACCGGTTGGTAACACCAACCGGTACTAAAATGTTTGGGGGATTTTTGGTTTTATGATTTCTTTTTCATTTAATTTTGTGTTTTCCATTTTAATTCTTTTTCGTTTGCTGGTATTTTACGGTACTACACATTGTACACGTTATGCGTATATATATAAATAGAATTTCTAGTAGAACCAATCATATATATATATATATCATCAATGTCTCACAAACCACCATATTAATTTACACATACACACATGTATAGCTATATACAATTTCTCCTACATATGCATGTTGCCTTCGGAGCCAGTGGCATTAGCCTAATTGGTGCCTTCGGAGCACGATGACAATTGGAAGTGGTTCATGACATGTTCGATGGGGGCGGTAGCGGGTAATAGTATTCTCCCTTCGGATTCATGACCTGGTCGAGCAAAAATCCCGCTATTTCCTCTTGAAGTGCTTCTACGCGCTCCGTTTCTAGGAGCTTGTCCCGCACCTCTTTGAACTGTTAAGAAGGAGATCAATATGCATGTGTATTAGTTGTGTGACTAGATATCGATAATGGTGTAAAAATAGTGAATAGTGTTCTGACAAGCGTACCCATTCCTGTCTTTGAGATCTGCTCCTTTCGGACGCCATCATGCGAATGTTCTCGCAAACGCAGTATGCACACATATTAGTCCCCTGCGCCTGCTTCAGGGCCTTTATTACGAGAATGGAATTTAATTTGATCAGATAATAATTAATCAAGCATGATAATTAAAGAGATGGCAGCTAGCTCTGGAACGTGGGCCTCCTCCCTGACACGGCGACGTACCACCTCCGGCGGGGCCGGCTCCCTCCGCACCGAAAGTGGCCCACGTGAATGCCACCAAAGGAGATGAGGGTCGACGACGGGACCCGGGGCCGGGTTCCTCACCAAGTGTCGCGCCCCTGAAGGTAGCACCTCCCAGTGCCATCCCGGCGGAGCCCAGTCCCGGACATGGGTCCTCTGAAGCAGGACGTCGTCGCGGACGTGTCGACGGCGAGGATGCGGGCCGGGCATCGTCGACAACAAAATACTATATGCCGCAAAAGTAAAGTAACATTTTTTAAATGATGGATTGTGATGATTTCATATATGCAAATTCTAAATTTTATAACTAAAAATATAAGAAACTAAAAAAACATCGATCATCGTCTAACAATTTGAAATTAATCTAATTCATCTAGCTAGCTAAAACTAACATTTCCAAAATTTCTAACATTTCTATATAACTAACATTTCTATAACATTTGACATTATATATATTATAACTAACATTTCTACATACTATTTGACATTAATCTAATCTAATTAATTAATTCATCTAAAACTTTGTATGAAAAACAGAAAAACAGAAAAACTAAAAGCTAAAAACAGAAAAATTGTGTGTGTGTGCGCGTCTAGTGTGTGTGTGTGTGCGTGTAGTGTGTGTGTGCGCACGCGCGTGTGTGTGCGCTACGGTCGGCGCCGGCGCCGGCGCCGGTGTGCGCTACGATCGATTGGAGGGAGGAGAGGGGCTGGGGGAGGGGCTCACAGCGCGCGCGGGCAAGGTCGAGGCGACGGCGACGGCGAGGGCGAGGTCGATCCAAAGGCGACGGCGACGGCGAAGCGAGGGGATCGGCGACCGAGACGGTGACGAGGGTGCTGCGGAGTCGACGGGGACGACGCGACGAGGACGGGGGCGGCGATGGCGCGGGACGGGGCGGCGGCAGAGAGAAGTGGGAGATGAGAAACTGAAAATTTTCGAAGTGTTTCTTATATAGGGGACACCTTTAGTACCGGTTGGAGCCACCAACCGGTACTAAAGGCCTGTTTTGGCCAGGCCAAGCGGGGGGGGAGCACCCCCCTTTAGTACCGGTTCCTGGCTCCAACCGGTACTAAAGGCCCCCCCTTTAGTACCGGTTGGTGCCACGACCCGGTACTAAAGGGGGTGCGCTGCCAGGCGAGGGGCGCAGAAGTTTAGTCCCACCTCGCTAGCCGAAGGGCGCTCACACCTGCTTATAAGCCCCGCCGCCGCTGCTGTCTCGAGCTCCTCTCTAAAGCAGGCCTTCTGGGCCTACCTCTGCTACTCTGCCCTGTGGGGCCTATTGCGCTTGTGGGCCTGCATCCTGGCCCAACAACAGGTTGGGTTTCTAGTCGTATGCAGGCCGCTGTGGCCCGATAGGTGGGCTTTTTTCATTTAGTTTTTTCTTTTCTGCTTTATTTATTTTGTTTTATTTATTTTTAGTTGTTTTTTTGCTGTATTTAGAGTTTCTTTGTGAATATTTTTGATAGTTTTAGAAACTTTCAGTTAGTGCTGGTAGTTTTTAAATTTGAATAGTTTAAATTTTGAATTATTTGAAATTTGTGTGAATCACTAGTTTGTGAATAACTTAACTTTAAAAATACATTTTCCAGTGATTCTTTTTTCTTATGTTTAATATTAGTGTGTTTTATCATTATATTCAATTTGGTAATGCTTAAGTTATTTAAAAATGAAATGCCTTTGTAACGGATGAGTTTTCGTCCGAAACCCTGATACTTCGAAACAAATTGTCCATTTTGTACACGAAGTGCATCCAGTTTTTGCGGTAACCCTCTCTACTTTTTTGCACATGCTATGTGGGTGAAATTATGATACCATGCCAACTTTCATCCTTTTCTGAGTTCATTTGAAATGCTTTTCAATTTCAGGGTCATTTAGCTGAAAAAATCAATAAATGCATGATAGAATTTGCTTGCACATAAAATTTCTTCGCGTTTCAAATGCCAAAACACATAAATAGCTACCCTAACTATTACAGAGATTCCCTCCTGGGTGTGAAACACAGAAGAAAGTGATGATAGCTAAGCCGATCACATCCCAGATCTTTGGGTGTGAAACTTTTTCTTCGCGTGTGTCCCTTTGCGTCATAGCCATGGAAAATCTTCATCATTTAACGGGATGCTCGGGTCAATATTCACTGTGAATGGAGCAATTTCATCAAACTTTTCATAATCTTCTGACTTGTCTGTCTTGTCATCCACTCCCACGATGTTTCTCTTCCCAGAAAGAACTATGTGCCGCTTTGACTCATCGTACGATGCATTCGCTTCCTTATCTTTTCTTTTTCTTGGCTTGGTAGACATGTCCTTCACATAGAAAACCTGTGCCACATCATTGGCTAGGACGAATGGTTCGTCTGCATACACAAGATTGTTGAGATCCACTATTGTCATTCCGTACTGCGGGTCTTCCGTTACCCCGCCTCGTGTCATATTGACCCATTTGCACCGAAACAAAGGGACCTTCAAACCACGTCGATAGTCAAGTTCCCATATGTCCTGTATATAACCATAATATGTTTCCTTTCCTGTCTTGGTTTCTGCATCAAAGCGGACACCACTATTTTGGTTGGTGCTCTTCTTATCTTGGGCGATCGTGTAAAATGTATTACCATTTATCTCGTACCCTTTGAAAGTCATTATATTCGAAGATGGTAACTGGGACAGCAAGTACAGGTCATCTTCAATAGAGGTGGTCATGCATGGTACGTGCTTGCAACCAGCTGGCGAAACTCCTGGTTTGTTCACGTGTAATCCAGTCATCAGACCGCTCCGGGTGTTTGGAGCATAGCAAATTCTTGTGTTCATCCATATACGGAGCCACCAAGGCGGAATTCTGTAGAACTGTGTAGTGTGCTTCAGTGAGAGAATGTCCGTCCATACATATTATTTGTTCCCCTCCTAGCGTGCCTTTTCCATCCAGTCTGCCCTTATGCCGCGATTCAGGAACACCAATCGGCTTAAGGTCAGGAATAAAGTCAATACAAAACTCAATGACCTCCTCATTTTGACGGCCCTTGGAGATGCTTCCTTCTGGCCTAGCACGGTTATGAACATATTTCTTTAAGACTCCCATGAACCTCTCAAAGGGGAACATATTGTGTAGAAATACAGGACCCAAAACGTTAATCTCTTCGCATAGGTGAACTAGGACGTGCGTCATGATGTTGAAGAAGGATGGTGGGAACACCAACTCGAAACTGACAAGACATTGCACCAAATCATTCTGTAACCTTGGTATGATTTCTGGATCGATTACCTTCTGAGAGATTGCATTGAGAAATGCACATAGCTTCACAATGGCTAATCGAACGTTTTCCGGTAGAAGCCCCCTCAATGCAACCGGAAGCAGTTGCGTCATAATCACGTGGCAGTCATGAGACTTTAGGTTCTGGAACTTTTTCTCTGCCATGTTTATTATTCCCTTTATATTCGACGAGAAGCCAGACGGTACCTTAATACTGAGCAGGCATTCAAAGAAGATTTCCTTCTCTTCTTTGGTAAGAGCGTAGCTTGCATGACCCTGATGTATGCCGTCTTTTCCGTGCATACGTTGCTGGTCCTCCCGTGCCTCAGGTGTATCTTTTGTCTTCCCATACACGCCCAAGAAGCCAAGCAGGGTCACACAAAGATTCTTCGTCACGTGCATCACGTCGATTGCGGAGCGGACCTCGAGGTCTTTCCAATAGGGCAGGTCCCAAAATATAGATTTCTTCTTCCACATGGGTGCGCGTCCGTCAGCGTCATTCGGAACAGGTTGTCCACCAGGACCCTTTCCAAAGACCACCTTCAAATCCTTGACCATATCATGTACATCAGCACCAGTACGGTGGCGAGGCTTCGTCCGGTGATCTGCCTCACCTTTGAAATGCTTGCCTTTCTTTCTTACGGGATGCCTGCTCGGAAGAAATCGACGATGTCCCAGGTACACATTCTTCTTACAATTAGCCAAATATATACTGTCGGTATCGTCCAAACAGTGCGTGCATGCGCGGTATCCCTTGTTTGTCTGTCCTGAAAGGTTACTGAGAGCAGGCCAATCATTGATGGTCACGAACAACAACTCCTTTAGGTCAAATTCTTCCCCCATGTGCTCATCCCACGCACGTACACCTGTTCCATTCCACAGTTGTAAGAGTTCTTCAACTAATGGCCTTAGGTACACATCAATGTCGTTGCCGGGTTGCTTAGGGCCTTGGATGAGCACTGGCATCATAATGAACTTCCGCTTCATGCACAACCAAGGAGGAAGGTTATACAAACATAGAGTCACAGGCAAGGTGCTATGGCTGCTGCTCTGCTCCCCAAAAGGATTAGTGCCATCTGCGCTTAGACCAAACCATATGCTCCTTGCGTCATCTGCAAAATCCTTCCCGTACTTGCTTTCGATTTTTCTCCACTGCGACCCGTCAGCGGGTACTCTCAACTTTCCGTCTTTCTTACGGTCTTCTCTGTGCCATCGCATCGCCTTGGTATGCTCTTTGTTTTGGAACAAACGTTTCAACCGTGGTATTATAGGAGCATACCACATCACCTTGGCAGTAATCTTCTTCCTAGGGCGCCGGCCCTCGACATCACCAGGGTCATCGCGGCAGATCTTATAGCGCAATGCACCACATACCGGGAAAGCGTTCAAATCCTCGTACTCACCGCGGTAGAGGATGCAATCATTAGGGCATGCATGTATCTTCTGCACCTCTAACCCTAGAGGGCAGACAACCTTCTTTGCTTCGTACGTACTCTCGGGCAATTCGTTGTCCTTTGGAAGCATATCCTTTATCATTACCAGCAACTTTCCAAATCCCTTGTCAGATACACCATTCTCTGCCTTCCATTGCAGCAATTCCAGTGTGGTGCCCAGCTTTTTCTTGTCACCTACGCAATTCGGGTACAACAATTTTTTGTGATCCTCTAACATGCGCTGCAACTTCTTCTTCTCCAAATCACTTGCGCAGTTTCTCTTTGCATCGGCAATGGCCCGACCTAGATCATCAACGGGCTCATCTGATGCCTCTTCTTCAGCTTCTTCCCGCATTGCCGGCTCAGCTTCTTCCCGCATTACCGGCTCAGCTTCTTCCCCCATTGTTGTATCATCGTATTCAGGGAACCCATGGCCAGGATAGCTGTCGTCGTCCTCTTCTTCTTCATTGTCTTCCATCATAACCCCTCTTTCTCCGTGCTTGGTCCAAACATTATAATGGGGCATGAAACCGGACTTAAACAGGTGGACGTGAATGGTTCTTGACGTAGAGTAATTGTGACCATTCTTACAGCGAGCACATGGACAAGGCATAAAACCATCCGCCCGCTTGTTTGCCTCAGCCGCAAGCAGAAAAGTATGCACGCCCTCAACGAACTGGGGAGAGCATCGGTCATCGTACATCCATTGCCGGCTCATCTTCATTACACAACACCGAATAGACCAAATTAATACAAGTTCATACATAAAGTTCATACAACACTTAAATGCAACAAACAAATAACTCTCTAGCTAAAGCATTTAAATGCAACAACAAATACGATCAAGATCGCAACTAAGGTAACAATGGATCCAACAGCATAATGATACCAAGCCTCACTATCGATGGCATATTTTCTAATCTTTCTAATCTTCAAGCGCATTTTCTCCATCTTGATCTTGTGATCATTGACGACATCGGCAACATGCAACTCCAATTCCATCTTCTCCCCCTCAATTCTTTTCAATTTTTCTTTCAAGTACTCGTTTTCTCTTTCAACTAAATTTAACCTCTCGGCAATAGGGTCGGTTGGAATTTCAGGTTCAGATACCTCCTAGAAAAAATTTCTATGTCAACTTGATGGGCATAATTTGTCATAAAAACGAAATGCAACTAGTTTTAAAAGAGAATATACATACCACATCCGAATCATAACAAGGACTAGGGCCGACGGGGACGGATATCAAAACCATGGCACTATATGTATAACAAACAACGTACGGGTAAGATAATTATACGAGTAACTATCTATCCAAATCACACACATCAATTTTTATATAAAATTTCGTGAACAAGAGGCTCACCACAAGGTGGTGCCGGCGACGGGACGGTGCGGGCGATCGACGGTGGCTACGATGGAGATTTAGAAGGCACTAAGTCAACCACACCTACATATGCAAACTAAGTGTTATTTTTGACCTCAAATTGCATATAAATCAAACACTAGCACATATATATATATATATATATATATATCCTCCCAAATTACTAAACTCACAAATTAATCACTATATAAACCAATGCAAGAGCTAATCTAGCAATGAGAGATGAAAGGACAAAGTTGCTAACCTTTGTGATCATTTGAATGGATGAGGGCCTTCAAATCTTGACAAATTTTGGGCAAATTTTGTGATGAACTCGAGAGGAAGAAGGGAAGAACAGAGGAGAGGGCCGGAGAGGGGAAAGGGGGAAGAACAGAGTGCTGGTGGACGAAGGGTTTATATAGGACGACCTTTAGTACCGGTTCGTGCCAAGAACCGGTACTAAAGGGGCTGGAGGGGCGCCTGTCTGACAACATCCTGCCACCACTCTCATTAGTACCGGTTCGTGGCACGAACCGGTGCTAAAGGTTCGCCACGAACCGGTACTAATGAAAGCGGCCCGGCTAGCCGTTGGAACCGGCACTAATGTATACATTAGTGCCGGCTCAAATACAAACCGGCACTAATGTGCTTCACGATTGACCCTTTTTCTACTAGTGTTCGATTGTTGGAGAGGTATCTCTGGGCCCTCTCGGTAATGCACATCAATATAAGCCTTGCAAGCATTGTGACTAATGAGTTAGTTGCAGGATGATGCATTACGGAACGAGTAAAGAGACTTGCCGGTAATGAGATTGAACTAGGTATAAGGATACCGATGATCGAATCTCGGGCAAGTACCATACCGATGACAAAGGGAACAACGTATGTTGTTATGCGGTTTGACCGATAAAGATATTTGTAGAATATGTAGGAACCAATATGAGCATCCGGGTTCCGCTATTGGTTATTGACCGGAGACGAGTCTCGGTCATGTCTACATAGTTCTCGAACCCGTAGGGTCTGCACGCTTAAAGTTCGGTGAGATCGGTAATATGAGTTTATGTGTTTTGATGTACCGAAGTTAGTTCGGAGTCCCGGATATGATCACGGACATGACGAGGAGTATCAAAATGGTTGAGACATAAATATTGATACATTGGAAGCCTACATTTGGATATCGGAATGGTTCCGGGTGAAATCGGGATTTTACCGGGGTGCCGGGGGGGTTACCAGAACCCCCCGGGGGTTAATGGGCCTTGTTGGGCCCTAGTGGAGAGAGAGGGGGCTGGCCAGGGCAGGGCCGCACGCCCTCCCCTTGAGTCCTAATAGGACAATGAAGGGTGGGGTGGCGCCCCCCTTGCCATTCCCCTCTCCCACTCCTTCCTTCCCCCTCCTAGTGGGACTAGGAAAGGGGAGTCCTACTCCCACTAGGAGGACTCCTCCTCCTGGCGCGCCCTGCTAGGGCCTGCCGGCCTCCCCCTTGCTCCTTTATATATAGGGGCAGGGGCACCCCAAGACACAGAAGTTGATCAGTTGATTTTTTAGCCGTGTGTGGTGCCCCCCTTCACCATAATCCACCTCGGTCATATCTGTTGGAAATATGCCCTAGAGGCAATAATAAATTAGTTATTATTATATCATATTTCATTGTTCATGATAATCGTTTATTATCCATGCTAGAATTGTATTGAAAGGAAACTCAGATACATGTGTGGATACATAGACAACACCATGTCCCTAGTAAGCCTCTAGTTGACTAGCTCGTTGATCAATAGATGGTACGGTTTCCTAACCATGGACATTGGATGTCATTGATAATGGGATCACATCATTAGGAGAATGATGTGATGGACAAGACCCAATCCTAAGCCTAGCACAAGATTGTGTAGTTCGTATGCTAAAGCTTTTCTAGTGTCAAGTATCATTTCCTTAGACCATGAGATTGTGCAACTCCCGGATACCGTAGGAGTGCTTTGGGTGTGCCAAACGTCACAACGTAACTGGCTGGCTATAAAGGTTCACTACAGGTATCTCCGAAAGTGTCTGTTGGGTTGGCACGAATCGAGACTGGGATTTGTCACTCCGTGTAAACGGAGAGGTATCTCTGGGCCCACTCAGTAGGACATCATCATAATGTGCACAATGTGACCAAGGAGTTGATCACGGGATGATGTGTTACGGAACGAGTAAAGAGACTTGCCGGTAACAAGATTGAACAAGGTATCGGGATACCGACGATCAAATCCCGGGCAAGTATCGTACCGATGGACAAAGGGAATTGTATACGGGATTGATTGAATCCTTGACATCGTGGTTCATCCGATGAGATCATCGTGGAACATGTGGGAGCCAACATGGGTATCCAGATCCCGCTGTTGGTTATTGACCGGAGAGTTGTCTCGGCCATGTCTGCATGACTCCCGAACCCGTAGGGTCTACACACTTAAGGTTCAATGACACTAGGGTTATAGGGAAAGTATGTACGCGGTTACCGAATGTTGTTCGGAGTCCTGGATGAGATCCCGAACGTCACGAGCAGTTCAGGAATGGTCCGGAGGTAAAGATTAATATATAGGAAGTATGGTTTTGGCCACCGGAAGTGTTCCGGGCATCACCGGTAGTGTACCGGGACCACCGGAGGGGTCCGGGGGTCCACCAGGTGGGGCCACCAGCCCCGGAGGCCTACATGGGCCAATAGTGGGAAGGGACCAGCCCCTAGGTGGGCTGAGGCACCTCCCACCAAGGCCCAAGGCGCCTCCAAGAGGGGAGGGGGGCAAACCCTAGGGCAGATGGGCCCTAAGGCCCACCTCAGGTGCGCCTCCCCCTCTCCCCCTTGTGGCCGCCACCCTAGATGGGATCTAGGGCTGCCGCCATCCCTAGGGAGGAAACCCTAGGTGGGGGTGCAGCCCTCCCTCTCCCCCTATATATAGTGGAGGCAAAGGGGTAGCACAACAGATGAAGTTCCTCCCCTGTTGGCGCAGCCCTACCCCTCTCCCTCCTCGTCTCTCGTAGTGCTTGGCGAAGCCCTGCTGGAGTCCCGCGCTCCTCCACCACCACCACGCAGTCGTGCTGCTGCTGGATGGAGTCTTCCCCAACCTCTCCTTCTCCCCTTGCTGGATCAAGGCGTAGGAGACGTCACCGGGCTGTACGTGTGTTGAACGCGGATGTGCCGTCCGTTCGGCACTAGGATCATCGGTGATTTGGATCACGACGAGTACGAATCCATCAACCCCGTTCACTTGAACGCTTCCGCTTAGCGATCTACAAGGGTATGTAGATGCACTCTCCTTCCCCTTGTTGCTAGATTACTCCATAGATTGATCTTGGTGGTGCGTAGAAAATTTTAAATTTCTGCTACGTTCCCCGAGAGTGGCATCATGAGCTAGGTCTATGCGTAGTTTCTATGCACGAGTAGAACACAAAGCAGTTGTGGGCGTCAATTTTGTCAATTTACTTGCCGTTACTAGTCTTATCTTGATTCGGCGGCATCGTGGGATGAAGCGGCCCGGACCGACCTTACACGTACTCTTACGTGAGACTGGTTCCACCGACTGACATGCACTAGTTGCATAAGGTGTCTAGTGGGTGTCTGTCTCTCCCACTTTAGTCGGATCGGATTCGATGAAAAGGGTCCTTATGAAGGGTAAATGGAAATTGGCATATCACATTGTGGTTTTCGCGTAGGTAAGAAACGTTCTTGCTAGAAACCTATAGCAGCCACGTAAAAACTTGCAACAACAATTAGAGGACGTCTAACTTGTTTTTGGAGCATATGCCTTGTGATGTGATATGGCCAAAAGGATGTGATGAATGATATATGTGATGTATGAGATTGATCATGTTCTTGTAATAGGAATCACGACTTGCATGTCGATGAGTACGACAACCGGCAGGAGCCATAGGAGTTGTCTTAATTTATTTATGACCTGCGTGTCAACATAAACGTCATGTAATTACTTTACTTTATTGCTAAAGCGTTAGCCATAGTAGTAGAAGTAATAGATGATGAGACAACTTCAAGAAGACACGATGATGGAGATCATGGTGTCATGCCGGTGACAACGATGATCATGGAGCCCCGAAGATGGAGATCAAAAGGAGCAAAATGATATTGGCCATATCAAGTCACTATTTGATTGCATGTGATGTTTATCATGTTTTACATCTTATTTGCTTAGAACATAAGATGATCCCTCACTAAAATTTCAAGAAAAGTGTTCCCCCTAACTGTGCACCATTGCGAAGGTTCGTCGTTTCGAAGCACCACGTGATGATCGGGTGTGATAGATTCTAACGTTCGAATACAACGGGTGTAAGCCAGATTTACACACGCAATACACTTAGGTTGACTTGACGAGCCTAGCATGTACAGACATGGCCTCGGAACACGGAAGACCGAAAGGTCGAGCATGAGTCGTATAGAAGATACGATCAACATGAAGATGTTCACCGATGTTGACTAGTCCGTCTCACGTGATGATCGGACACGGCCTAGTTGACTCGGATCATGTTTCACTTAGATGACTAGAGGGATGTCTATCTGAGTGGGAGTTCATTAAATAATTTGATTAGATGAACTCAATTATCATGAACATAGTCTAAATTGTCTTTGCAAATATGTTGTAGATGAATAGCTCACGTTGTAGCTCCCTGTTTCAATACGTTCCTAGAGAAAGACCAAGTTGAAAGATATTGTAAGCATTGATGCGGACTAGGTCCGTAGTCCGAGGAGTGTCCTCACTGCTACACAGAAGGCTTACGTCTTTGATGCACCGCTCGATGTGCAAACCCCTACAACGTCGTCTGTGGATGTTGTGAACACCTGACAGACACATCCTGATGACTACTTGATAGTTTAGTGCACCATACTTTACGGCTTAGAATCGGGATTCCAATGACGTTTTGAACGCCATAGAACATATGAGATGTTCCAAGAGCTGAAATTGGGATTTCAGGCTCATGCCCGTGTTGAGAGGTGTGAGACCTCTGACAAGTTCTTTTGCCAACAAGATGGAGGAGAATAGCTCAGCTAGTGAGCATGTGCTCAGAATGTCTGGGTGCTACAATCACTTAAATCAAGTGGGAGTTAAACTTCCAGATAAGATAGTGATTGATAGAGTTCTCTAGCCACTATCACTAAGCTACTAGATCTTCGTGATGAACAATAACATGCAAGGGATGGAGTTGATCCCGGAGCTGTTCGCGGTGCTTAAGACCGCAAAAGGTAGAAATCAAGAAGGAGCATCAAGTGTTGATGGTTTAACAAGACCACTGGTTTCAAGAAGGGCAAGGGCTAGAAGGGAAACTTCATGGATGGCAAACCAGTTGCCGCTCCAGTGAAGGAACCCAAGGTTGAACCCAAACCCAAGACTAAGTGCTTCTATTGTATGGGGAACGGTCACTGGTAGCGGAATTACCCCAAATGCATGGTAGATAAGAAGGCTGGCAACTTCAACAAAGTATATACATGTTATTAATGTGTACCTCACTAGTACTCCTAGTAGCACCTGGGTATTGGATACCGGTTCAGTTACTATTATTGGTGACTTGAAGCAAAAGCTACGGACTGAACGGAGACTAGCTAAGTGCGAGGTGACGATGTGTGTTGGAAGTGTTTCCAAAGTTGATGAGATCACCATCGCACGCTCCATCTGCCTTTGGGATTAGTATTGAACCTAGATAAATGTTATCAGGTGTCTACGTTGAGCATGAATATGATTAGATCATGTTCATTGCAATACGGTCATTCATTTAAGTTAGAGAATAATGGTTATTCTGTTTACATGAATCATACCTTTCATGGTCATGCACCCTATGTGCATGGTTCATTGAATCTCGGTCGTGGTAATACACATGTTCACGCCAAAAGATGTAGAGTTAATAATGATAGTACCACTTTCTTGTGGCACTGCCGCTTAGGTTATATTGGCGTAAGATGCATGAAGAAACTCCATGTCGATGGATGTTTGGAGTCACTTGATTTTGAATCACTTGACACATGCGAGACATGCCTCATGGGCAGGATGACTAAGACTCCATTTTCAGGTACAATGAAACGGACAAGTGACTTGTTGGAAATCATGCATGCTGATGCGTGTGATCCAATGAGAATTGAAGCGTGCGGTGGATATCGCTATTTTCTCATCTTCACTGACGATTTGGGTAGATATAGGTATATCTACTTAATGAAGCACAAGTCTGAAATGTTTGAAAAGTTCAAGCGATTTCAGAGTGAAGTTAAGAATCATCATAACAATAAGATCATGTTCCTACGATCTGATCAAAAGGGGATTTTCTGAGTTATGAGTTTGGCAAATCACTTAAGACATTGTGGAATTGTTTCACAGTTGAAGCCACCTGGAACACCACAGTCGTAATGGTGTGTCCGGACGTCGTAATCGAACCTTATGAGATATGGTGCGATCTATGATGTCTCTTACCGATCTACCGCTATTATTTTGAGGTTATGCATAAGAGACAGCTGCATTCACTTTATATAGGGCACCATATAAGTCCGTTGAGACGACGCCGTGTGAACATTGGTTTGGCAAGAAACCAAAGTTGTCGTTTCCTAATGTTTGGGGCTGCGATGCTTAAGGCTTCAGCCGGAGAAGCTCTAACCCAAAGCGGACAAACACATCTTCATAGGATACCCAAAGGTGACAGTTGGGTACACCTTCTATCTCAGATCCGAGGGCAAATTGTTTGTCGCTAAGAACGGGTCCTTTCTCGAGAAGGAGTTTCTCTCGAAAGAATTGAGTGGGAGGAAGATAGAACTTGATGAGGTTGTCGAACCTTTACCAGAGAGTAATGCAACACAGAAAGATGTTTTCTGTGGCGCCTACGTCTGTTGAATAGGACGTTAATGATAGTGATCATGAAGCTTTGGATCAAGTTGCTATCGAACCTCGTAGGTCGACAAGGATATGTACTACTCCTAAGTGGTACGGTAATCTTGTCTTAGATATCATGTTGTTAGACAACAATGAACCTACGATCTATGGAGAAGCGATGGTGGGCCCGTATTCCGACAAATGGTTAGAAGCCATGAAATCCGAGATAGGATCCATATATCAGAACAAAGTATGGACCTTGGTGGACTTGCCCGATGATCGGCAAGCCATTGAGATAAATGGGTCTTTAAGAAGAAGACAGACGTGGGCGGTAATGTTACCGTCTATGAAGCTCGACTTGTGGGAAAGAGTCTTTTCACAAGTTCAAGGAGTTGACTACGATGAGAATTTCTCACCCGTAGCGATGCTTAAGTCTGTCGGAATCATGTTAGCATTAGCTGTATTTTTCGATTATGAAATCTGACAGATGGACGTCAAAAACAAGTTTTCTTACCAGTTTTCGTAAGAAAGAGTTGTATGTGATACAATCAAAGTTTTGTCGATCCTAAGGATGCTAAAAGGTATGCTGGCTCCAGCAATCCTTCTATGGACTAGAGCAAGCATCTCGGAATCGGAATATATGTTTTGATGGAGTGATCAAAGCTTTTAGGTTTATACAATGTTTGCTAGAAACTTGTATTTACAAGAAAGTGAGTGGGAGCACTACAACATTTCTGATAAGTATATGTGGATGACATATTGTTGATTCGAAATGATGTAGAATTTCTGGAAAGCATAAACGGTTGTTTGAAGAGTGTTTTTCAAAGGAAGACCTGGATAAAGCTGCTTACAAATTGGGCATCAAGATCTATAGACATAGATCAAGACGCCTAATGATACTTTCAAAGAACGCACACCTTAACATGTTTTTGAAGGAGTTCAAAATAGATCAGTCAAAGAAGGGGTTCTTACCTAAGTTGTAAGGTGTGAAGTTGAGTAAGACTCAAAGCTTGACCACGGCATAAGAAAGAGGAAGGACGAAGGTCGTCCCCTATGCTTTTGTCATAGGCTCTATACGGTATGCCATGCTGAAGTACCACACCTGATGTGTGCCTTGCCACATGTCTGGCAAGAGGGTACAAAGGTGATCTAGGACTGGATCACCAGATAGTGGTCGAAATTATCCTTAGAGGAATAAGGAAATGTTTCTCAGTTATGGAGGTGATAAAGAGTTCGACGTAAAGAGTTATGTCGATGCAAGCTTAACACCTATCCGAATAGCTCTGAGTAGAGATACCGGATACGTATAATGGAGCAATAATTTGGAATAGCTCCAAGTGGAACGTGGTAGCAGCATCTACGATATAAAGTTTTGCGAAATACATAGGGATCTGAATATGGCAGGACCCGTTGACTACAACCTCTCTCACAAGCATAACATGTTCAAACCCAAAACTCTTTGAGTGTTTATCACATAGTGATGTGAACTAGATCATTAAGTCTAGTAGACTCTTGGATGTTGGTCACATGGCAATGTGACCTGTGAGTGTTAATCACATGGCGATGTGAACTAGATTATTGACTCTAGTGCAAGTGGGAGACTGTTGGAAATATGCCCTAGAGGCAATAATAAATTAGTTATTATTATATCATATTTCATTGTTCATGATAATCGTTTATTATCCATGCTAGAATTGTATTGAAAGGAAACTCAATACATGTGTGGATACATAGACAACACCATGTCCCTAGTAAGCCTCTAGTTGACTAGCTCGTTGATCAATAGATGGTTACGGTTTCCTAACCATGGACATTGTATGTCGTTGATAACGGGATCACATCATTAGGAGAATGATGTGATGGACAAGACCCAATCCTAAGCCTAGCACAAGATCGTGTAGTTCGTATGCTAAAGCTTTTCTAATGTCAAATATCATTTCCTTAGACCATGAGATTGTGCAACTCCCAGATACCGTAGGAGTGCTTTGGCTGTGCCAAACGTCACAACGTAACTAGGTGGCTATAAAGGTTCACTACAGGTATCTCCGAAAGTGTCTGTTGGGTTGGCACGAATCGAGACTGGGATTTGTCACTCCGTGTAAATGGAGAGGTATCTCTGGGCCCACTCGGTAGGACATCATCATAATGTGCACAATGTGACCAAGGAGTTGATCACGGGATGATGTGTTACGAAACTAGTAAAGAGACTTGCCGGTAACGAGATTGAACAAGGTATCGGGATACCGACGATCGAATCTCGGGCAAGTATCGTACCGATGGACAAAGGGAATTGTATACGGGATTGATTGAATCCTTGACATAGTGGTTCATCCGATGAGATCATCGTGGAACATGTGGGAGCCAACATGGGTATCCAGATCCCGCTGTTGGTTATTGACCGGAGAGTTGTCTCGGCCATGTCTGCATGACTCCCGAACCCGTAGGGTCTACACACTTAAGGTTCAATGACGCTAGGGTTATAGGGAAAGTATGTACGCGGTTACCGAATGTTGTTCGGAGTCCCGGATGAGATCCCGGACGTCACGAGGAGTTCCGTAATGGTCCGGAGGTAAAGATTAATATATAGGAGGTATGGTTTTGGCCACCGGAAGTGTTCCGGGCATCACCGGTAGTGTACCGGGACCACCGGAGGGGTCTGGGGGTCCACCAGGTGGGGCCACCAGCCCCGGAGGCCTACATGGGCCAATAGTGGGAAGGTACCAGCCCCTAGGTGGGCTGGGGCGCCTCCCACCAAGGCCCAAGGCGCCTCCAAGAGGGGAGGGGGGCAAACCCTAGGGCAGATGGGCCCTAAGGCCCACCTTAGGTGCGCCTCCCCCTCTCCCCCTTGTGGCCGCCACCCTAGATGGGATCTAGGGCTGCCGTCACCCCTAGGAGGAAACCCTAGGTGGGGGCGCAGCCCTCCCTCTCCCCCTATATATAGTGGAGGCAAAGGGGCAGCCCAACAAATGAAGTTCCTCCCCTATTGGCGCAGCCCTACTGGAGTCCCGCGCTCCTCCACCACCACCACGCAGTCGTGCTGTTGCTGGATGGAGTCTTCCCCAACCTCTCCTTCTCCCCTTGCTGGATCAAGGCGTAGGAGACGTCACCGGGCTGTACGTGTGTTGAACGCGGAGGTGCCGTCCGTTCGGCACTAGGATCATCGGTGATTTGGATCACGACGAGTACGACTCCATCAACCCCATTCACTTGAACGCTTCCGCTTAGCGATCTACAAGGGTATGTAGATGCACTCTCCTTCCCCTCGTTGCTAGATTACTCCGTAGATTGATCTTGGTGATGCGTAGAAAATATTAAATTTCTGCTACGTTCCATGACAATATCATAGCGGTGCTTAGGCGAAGCCCTGCGTCGGTAGCATCATCATCACCGTAATCACACCGTCGTGCTGACGGAACTCTCTCTCGAAGCTCTGCTGGATCGGAGTTCGTGGGACGTCACCGAGCTTAACGTGTGCTGAACTCGGAGGTGCCGTGCGTTCGGTACTTGGATCGGTCGGATCGTGAAGACGTACGACTACATCAACCTTATTCTCATAATGCTTCCGCTTACGGTCTACGAGGGTACGTAGACGATACTCTGCCCTCTCGTTGCTATGCATCACCATGATCTTGCGTGTGCGTAGGATTTTTTTTGAAATTACTACGTTCCCCAACACGCAGATGGGGACCTCGTCCGCTCAACCTCAACACCGGTGGATGAGGACGATCTCGGAGAAGATGGCACCGGCGGGAGTGGTTCTCAGGTGCTGGTACCGACGCCTTCATCTACCTCCAAGAACTTGCGCCTCCAACCTCCTTCAACGGGGCAGAATCCCGGGCGCCGCTCCAACTCCTCTGCACCCGGTTACAAGGTGGGTTGTGGTCATGGCCGTGGCCGTGGAGGTGCAACGGCGGTGGCCAGCACCCGGCAGAGTCCGACTGCTCCTGCTCCTGTGAGGAATAGATAAAAGGGCACCAAAGCATCCAAAGCGGTGAAATTTTTCACACTTTTTCATAAAAGTCTATGATGCATGAACTGGTCTGTTTGATTCTGTTGTGTATGAAGTATGCTATAAGCATGAAAGTGTTGATAAATATGTGCTGAATGTGTATGATACATGGATAAATCGATCTGTTGATTTTTTTGTTTAAATGTTGTTATCTTGTTGATCTTTAGCATCAGATTTCCTTGTTAGAATGCCATGGCATGAATTTATTTCCAGATCATTGACTTGTTCTAGTTTAGGAAAAAATTGTATATAGGTAACTCATTTAGTGTAGTTTGGTCTTGTAATACAAAAGAAGGTTATATATATAGTGAATCATTTCTGTAACTTTAACAGAGCGATTTCTATGACTGTTTCTGTAAGCATTATTTTGTGGTATATTAAGTTTGGACAAATATGGTTGTACTTTATAGTGAATTGTCAACTTTCTTGTGCAGTGATACAAGCAATGGCCGAAGCCAAGTAGATGAGTCCACGGACACAGAGACACCAATGGATGAATGATTGCTCTCTGACTATAGCGGCAGAAAAGCTCCTGTCTGCTAGGACTACGTCGGTATTTACCCAAAGAGGAAGGGATGATGCAACACAATGATGGTAGGTATTTCCCTCAGTAAATAAACCAAGGTTATCAAACCAGTAGGAGAACCAAGCAACACAATGTAAACAACACCTGCACACAGATAACAACACCTCGCAACCCGACGTGTTAAAGGGGTTGTCAATCCCTTTCGGGTAACGATGTCAGAGATTGTAATAGATTGAAATAATCGATCGCAAATAAAATAAAATGTAGCAAAGTATTTTTGTATTTTTGGTTTAATGGGTCTTAATAAAAATGCAAAGGAAAAGTAGATCGCGAGCAAATATATGAGGAAGAAGACCCGGGGGCCATAGGTTTCACTAGTGGCTTCTCTCGAGGAAAATAGCAAACGGTGGGTAAACAAATTACTGTTGGGCAATTGATAGAACCTCAAATAATTATGACAATATCCAGGCAATGATCATTACATAGGCATCACGTCCAAGATTAGTAGACCGACTCCTGCCTGCACCTACTACTATTACTCCACACATCGACCGCTATCCAGCATGCATCTAGTGTATTAAGTTCATGGAAAAACAGAGTAATGCAATACGAATGATTACATGATATATACAAGATCCGTTTATCTATTGCGTAGATATAGATCCCATCTTTTTATCCTTGGTAGCAACGATACATACGTGTCGGTTCCCTTGCTGTCATTGGGATAAAGCACCGTAAGATCGAACCCACTGCCGGGAACCTCTTCCCATTGCAAGATAAATAGATCAAGTTGGCCAAACAAAACCCAAATATCGGAGAAGAAATATGAGGCTATAATAGATCATGCATAAAAGAGATCAAAGAAACTCAAATAATTTCATGGATATAAAAAAGATATGACTGATCATTAGATCCCAACAAACACACCGCAAAAGAGTTACATCATATGGATCCCCAAGAGACCATTGTATTGAGAATCAAGAGAGAGAGAGAGAGATGAAGCCATCTAGCTACTAACTACGGACCCAAAGGTCTACAAAGAACTACTCATGCATCATCGGAGAGGCACCAATGGAGGTGGTGAACCCCATCCGAGATGGTGTCTAGATTGGATCTGGTGGTTCTGGACTCTGCAGCGGCTGGATGAATATTTCATCGACTCCCCTAGGGTTCTGGGATTTTTGGGGTATTTATAGAGCAAAGAGGCGGTCCGGGGGTACCCGAGGTGGGCACAATCCACCAGGGCGTGCCTGGGCCTCCTGGCATGCCCTGGTGGGTTGTCCCCTCCTCGGGACTCTCCCCAGGTGCAACCAGGGCCCAATATCTTCCTTCTAGTCCATAAAAAATCTCTGTAAAGTTTCATGGCATTTGGACTCCGTCTGATATTGATTTTCTGCGATGTAAAAAACATGGAAAAAAAGCAACTGACACTTGGCACTATGTCAATAGGTTAGTACCAAAAATGATATAAAATGATTATAAAACATTGAAGATTGATAATATAACAACATGGAACAATCAAAAATTATAGATACGTTGGAGACGTATTAGCATCCCCAAGCTTAACTCCTACTCGTCCTCGAGTAGGTAAGTGATAAAAACATAATTTTTGATGTGAAGTGTTGTTTATCATGTCATATCATATTCTTTTCTTTATAGCATGGACATTTAGACTTTTATGTGATTCAAAGCAATAGTCTGGTTTTGACATAATAATTTAGATACTCAAGCATATCAACAAGCAACCATGTCTTTCAAAATATCAATGCTAAAACAAGTTATTCTAGCCCATCATCCTCAAACATTGATCCATTCATGAAACACACTCGCATATTAGCTACACCCAATACTTAAGTACGATCATATTGCCTCCTAGTTGGTTCTTTTATCAGAGAAGATGGAGACTCAAAATTCAAAATAAAAATGGCATAAAGTAAAGATAGGCCCTTTGTAGAGGGAAGTAGGTATTTGTAGAGGTGCCAGAGCTCAAAGCGAAAAATTTGAGATAAAACATTTTGGGAGGTATATTCATCACACCAACGAAAACGACTTAGAGTTCCCAACACTTTCCATGCTAGATATGTCATAGGCGGTTCCCAAACGGGAAATAAAGTTTATTCCTTTTTCCACCATACTTTCACTTTCCATGGTTAACCGTATCCATGGGTGCCCTCCATACCAACACTTTCCAAGGAATTTATTATTTGACAACATAAAGTAAATTTATTTGTTTTTGCATTTCGGGACTGGGCATCCCTAAGACCTTTGCCTTACTCTCATGCAATGACAAGTGAATAAACACTCATCTTGAGAATAACACGTCCAGCATGGAAAATATTAGCCACCCCTCACCGCTCCGCGAGCGAAACAAACACACAAAAGAGAAGTTTATTTTGAAAATTAGAGATGGCACATGCAAATTTACTTAGAACAGCAAAATAATATCGCATATAGGTAGATATAGTGGACTCATGTGGCAAAACTGGTTTAAAGGATTATGGATGCACAAGTAGAGATCATACTTGGCGCAAAATGAAGGCTAGCAAAAGATTGGGAAGCGACCAACCAAGAAATGAATAATCTCATAAGAAAGTATTAAGCATAATTAACACCGAATAATGCACCACAAGTAGGATATAATTTCATTGCATGATTATTGACTTCCGTGCATGCATAGGAAATCACAAACCTTAACACCAATATTCTTACTAAAGCATAATTACTCATCAAGATGACTCACATATCACATCATCATATCTCAAAACTATTACTAAGAATCAAGTTTATTTTGTCCAATGATCGTCATGACATTTTTTTCTTTCTTTATCCTTCTTGGATATCTATCACTTGTGGACTAATTTTCATGTGTTGCTTTTCATAAGCTCGACCAAATACAAGTGAAGATCATGAGCATAACAAATTTTCTTTCTCTCAAAATAATTTAAGTGAAGCAAGAGAGAATTTCTTTAAAATTTTATTAACTCTCAAATAAATCTAAGTGAAGCAGGAGAGCATTTCTTCAAAAATAACAAAGCACACCGTGCTCAAAAATATATAAGTGAAGCATTAGAGCAAGTCCTAGATCATAAAAGATTTAAGTAAAGCATAAAGAGCAATTCTAACAAGTCATGATATAATTTTGGTTCTCTCAAAAAGGTCTGTCCAGCAAGGATTGATGACTTAAAACACAACATAAAACAGGCAAAGACTCCTATCATACAAGATGCTCCAAGCAAAACACATATCATGTGACGAATAAAAATATAGTCTCGAATAAAACACCGATAGTTGTTGGAAGAAAGCGGGGATGCCACTCGGGGGCATCCCCAAGCTTAGTTGGTTGCTCTTGTTTTGGATAATCGTTTTGGATAATAGCTTGGGATGCCGGTGCATCCCCAAGCTTAGGCTCATCTATCATTCCTTCATCCATCGTAAGATAACCCAAAACTTGAAAACTTCAATCAAACAAAACTCAACAAAACCTTCGTGAGATCCGTTAGTATAATAATAATAAATCACTACTATAAGTGTTGTATCAAAACAATTCATATTTTGTTTTTGTATTATATCTATTGTATTCAAACTTTTCTATGGCAAAAACTCATCAAAGAAAACCATAGAGCCATCAAAATAAGCGCACAACACGAAGAAAACAGAATCTGTCAAAACAGAACAGTCTGTAGCAATCTGACTATTTCGAATACTTCTGTAACTCCAAAAACTCTGAAAAATTAGGATGACTTGAGAAAATTGTATAATTGGAATGGGTATTTTATCGCTCTCTGGTAAAAAAATGATAATTGTTTTCGTGAGCGCAAAACTTTCTATTTTTTCAGCAAGATCAAACAACTATTGCCAAGAAGATCCTAAAGGCTTTACTTGGCACAAGAACTAATTAAAACATAAAAAACACAATCATAACAGTAGCATAATTGTGCTAACACTCAAAAATAGGAAACAAAAAGAAAAAAAGTAAATTTATTCATTGGGTTGCCTCCCAACAAGCGCTATAGTTTTACGCCCTTAGCTAGGCATAAAGCAAGGATCTAAGTATTGTCATCTTTGGTTTGAGGTCCATAAGATGCCCTCATGATTGATTCATATGGTGGCCTAATTCTTGTTCTAGGAAAGTGTTACATACCCTTCGTCAAAGGAAATTGGAACTTAATATTGCCTTCTTTCATATCAATCACGACACCAATAGTGCGTAATGACGGTCTACCAAGAATAATTGGACAAGACGGATTACAATCAATATCAAGAAAAATAAAATCTATGGGCACATAATTCCTATTTGGAAGAATAATAATATCATTAATTCTACACATAGTCTTCTTAATAGTAGAATCCGCCAAGTGCAAATTCAAAGAATACGACTCAAGATCGGTAAAACCAAGCACATCACATAAAGATTTAAGAATTGTATAAACACTAGCACCCAAGTCACACAAAGCAAAACACTCATAATTTTTAATCTTGACTTTGATAGTAGGTTCCCATTCATCATGCAATTTTCTAGGAATTGAAACTTCTAATTCCAATTTTTCTTCAAGAGCTTTAATCATAGCATCAACAATATGTTTAGTAAAAGCTTTATTTTGTTCATAAGCATGGGGTGAATTTATCATGGATTGCAACAAATAAATACAATCAATCAAAGAGCAACTATCATAATTAAAGTCTTTGTAATCAAAAAGAGTGGGTGCATCACTAGCTAAAGTTTTGACCTCTCCAAACCCACTTTCATCATTTTTCTCAACAAGATTTTCACCCTCCGAAATATTGGGATGCCTTCTACCTAAAGTTGACTATTCTCCAGTCCCTTTTTCATCAATATTAAATTTACTAAACAAGGAATCAATAGAATAAACACCAATCATTTTAAGATCTTCATCACTTTTGCGAAAGAAATCACTAGAAAACGCTTTTTTCCAAAAATTCTCTTTTAGCTCTAAGCATAGCGGTTCTTTTCTTACTTTCATCCATAGAAACATAAAGAGATTTAATTGATTCATCTACTTTAGGCACAAAAAATTTCATCTTGAGATTTTTCACATCATGAGCAATTCTATCAACACTTCTAGACAAATCATCAATCTTATTCAACTTATCTTCTATGGAAGTGTTGAAAACTTTTTGTGTGTTGATAAATTCCTTAATATTAATCTCAAGATCAGAGGTGTTCCTATTATTATTATTATTATAAGATTGATTTCCATAGGAATTACCATAATTATTAGAGGAATTACTAGGAAAAGGCCTAGGATTAAAATTTCCTCTATAAGCATTATTGTTGAAATTATTGCGAGAAATAAAATTCACATCAATGGCATCACTATTTTGCTCAATCAAAGTAGACAAATACATATCATTAAAATCAATAGGAGCACTTTTACTAGCAACCAATTTCATAAGAGCGTCAACTTTATCACTCAAAGAAGAAATTTCTTCAACCGAATTAGCTTTTTGCTAGTAGGAGCCCTTTCGGTATGCCATTGCGAATAATTTGCCATGATATTATCAAGAAATTTGGTGGCTTCACCCAAAGTAATTTCCATAAAAGTACCACCCGCGGCGGAATCTAAAAGATTACGAGAAACAAAATTCAATCCCGCGTAAAAAAATTGTATGATCATCCAAATATTTAACCCATGAGTTGGGCAATTCCTTAGCACCATTTTCATCCTTTCCAAAGATTGTGCAACATGCTCATGTTCAAGTTGCTTGAAATTCATGATCTGGGTTCTAAGGGAAATAATTTTTGTGGACGTAAAATAGTTAGTGATAAAAGCATCTTTGCACTTATTCCAAGAATCGATACTATTGCGAGGCAAAGAAGAGAACCAATTTTTGCAGAATCATACAAAGAAAACGGAAATAATTTCATCTTGACCACATCATTGTCCACATCTTTTTTCTTTTGCATATCACATAATTCCACCAAGGTATTAAGATGGGACGCGGCATCCTCATTAGGAGTACCAGAAAATTGGTCTTTCATAACAAGATTCAGCAAAGCACTATTAATATCACAAGTCTCCGCACTAGTGGAGGGAGGAGCAAGCAGAGTGCCAATGAAATCATTGTTGTTGGTATTTGAGAAATAACATAACTTGGTGTTCTCTTGAGTCATGATGACCATACAACAAGTTTGCACTCAAAAACAGATCCGGCAAGCAAACGGCGAACGGAAAAAGAGTGGCGAATAAAACGGAAAATTTTTGTGAAGTGGGGGAGAGGAAAACAAGAGGCAAATGGCAAATAAAGTAAATTGCGAGGAGATGAGATTTGTGATTAGCAACCTGGTTATGTTGAATATCCTCCCCGGCAACGGCGCCAGATATTCCTTTTGATTGCTCTCTGACTATAGCGCCAGAAAATCTCCTGTCTGCTAGGACTACGTTGGTATTTACCCAAAGAGGAAGGGATGATGCAGCACAGTGACGGTAGGTATTTTCCTCAGTGAAGAAACCAAAGTTATTGAACCATTAGGAGAACCAAGCAACACAACGTAAACAGCACCTGCACACAGATAACAACACCTCGCAACTCGACGTGTTAAAGGGGTTGTCAATCCCTTTCGGGTAACGATGCCAGAGATTGTAATAGATTGAAATAATAGATCGCAAATAAAACAAAGTGCAGCAAAGTATTTTTGTATTTTTGGTTTAATGGATCTTAATAAAAATGCAAAGTAAAAGTAGATCGCAAGCAAATATATGAGGAAGAAGACCCGGGGGCCGTAGGTTTCACTAGTGGATTCTCTCGAGGAAAATAGCAAACGGTGAGTAAACAAATTATTGTTGGGCAATTGATAGAACCTCAAATAATTATGATGATATCCAGGCAATGATCATTGAATAGGCATCACATCCAAGATTAGTAGACCAACTCCTGCCTGCATCTACTACTATTACTCCACACATCGACCGCTATCCAGCATGCATCTAGTGTATTAAGTTCATGGAAAAACGGAGTAATGCAATAAGAATGATGACATGATGTAGACAAGATCCGTTTATCTATTCCGTAGATATAGATCCCATCTTTTTATCCTTAGTAGCAATGATACATACGTGTCGGTTCCGTTTCTGTCACTGGGATCAAGCACCGTAAGATCGAACCCACTACCGGGCACCTCTTCCCATTGCAAGATAAATAGATCAAGTTGGCCAAACAAAACCCAAATATCAGAGAAGAAATACGAGGCTATAGGAGATCATGCATAAAAGAGATCAAAGAAACTCAAATATTTTCATGGATATAAAAAGATATGACTGATCATAAACTCAAAGTTCATCAAATCCCAACAAACACACCACAAAAGAGTTACATCATATGGATCTCCAAGAGACCATTGTATTGAGAATCAAGAGAGAGAGAGAGAGAGAGATGAAGCCATCTAGCTACTAACTACAGACCCGAAGGTCTACAAAGAACTACTCACGCATCATCGGAGATTCACCAATGGAGGTGGTGAACCCCATCCGAGATGGTGTCTAAATTGGATCTGGTGGTTCTGGACTCTGTGGTGACTGGATGAATATTTCGTCGACGCTTCTAGGGTTCTGGGATTTTTGGGGTATTTATAGAGCAAAGAGGCAGTCCAGGGGGCACCCGAGGTGGGCACAACCCACCAGGGTGCGCCTGGACCTCCTGGTGCACCCTAGTGGGTTGTCCCCTCCTCGGGACTCCCCCACAGGTGCAACCAGGGCCCAATATATTCCTTCTGGACCATAACATTCTGCGTAAAGTTTCGTGGCATTTGGACTCCGTCTAATATTGATTTTCTGCAATGGAAAAAACAGCAACTGGCACTTGGCACTATGTTAATAGGTTAGTACCAAAAATGATATAAAATGATTATAAAACATCCAAGATTGATAATATAACAGCATGGAACAATCAAAAATTATAGATACGTTGGAGACGTATCAACGAAGATAGAGATCATGTTGGCATTTCAGACGATGAAGGAGAAGAGGATGAGGCAGAAGAGGTGCATTTGCATCAACGGTCTAGTCGCGAGCTCACGTCTAAGGTTTGGTTGGACATGAAGAAGATGAGGATAAATGGAGAATGGAAGGCCAAGTGTAATTGGTGTCATAAGACACCTACCGCAGGATCAAGGAATGGTACTAAGAACCTTCGGTTGCATCTTCAGAGTTGCACTCTTAGGAAGTTGAAGACGAAGGATGGTAAAACTTTGAATAAATCCTCATTGAAGGTGATGGCCGAGAATGATGGGAAAGTCAGCATGGAGAGCTATACTTTTAATCAAGATTACTCTAGAGCAGAGCTTGGCAACATGTTGGTGTTGCATGATTATCCTTTGTCTATGGTGGACCATGTTGGTTTTAGGAGATTTGTTGCTGCACTTCAGCCATTGTTCAAGCTACATACTAGAAATACTATTAGGTAATATGTTGATATGTCTTTAGTTTTTCTGTTTCCTCTTAAAGTTTCTTGTTTCTCTTGTGCAAATAACATTGAATCTGTTCCTTATCTTCTATTTTGTAGAACTGGCATTGTGGAAAGGTACAACATAGAAAAGAAGAAGGCCATCGAGTATATGAGTATGGTACGATCATGGGACGCAGTCACCACCGATATATGGACCTCTGACAGCCAAAAGAAGGGATATATGGCTATTACAGCCGATTTCATTGATGAGTCTTGGAGGCTAAGGAACATTCTCATGAGGTATATACATCTTCCCACATTTTCAGCAGTCCATTAAGATTTTGTCACATTTTCAGCAGTCCATTAAGATTTTGTTGTTGGGTAACGTAGTAATTTCAAAAAAAATCCTATGCACACGCAAGATCATCGTGATGCACAGCAACGAGAGGGGAGAGTGTTGTCCACATACCCTCGTAGACCGAAAGCGAAAGCATTAGCACAACGCGGTTCATGTAGTCATACGTCTTCACGATCCGACAGATCAAGTATCGAACACACGGCACCTCCGAGTTCAGCACACGTTCAGCCCGATGACGTCCCTCGAACTCCGATCCAGCCGAGTGTTAAGGGAGAGTTTCGTCAGCACGACGGTGTGGTGACGATGTTGATGTTCTACCGACGCAGGGCTTCGCCTAAGCACCGCTACAGTATTATCGAGGTGGACTATGGTGGAGGGGGGCACCGCACACGGCTAAAAGATCAACTTGATCAATTGTTGTGTCTATGGGGTGCCCCTGTCCCCATATATAAAGGAGCTAGGGGGTGCGGCTGGCCAGGGAGGAGGCGCGCTAGGAGGAGTCCTACTCCTACCGGGAGTAGGACTCCGCCCCCCTTTCCTAGTTGGATTAGGACTTGGGAGGGGGAAAGAGTGGAGGAGAAGAAGGAAGGGGGGGTGCCACCCCCTCTCCTTGTCCTATTCGGACTGGGGGGGAGGGGTGCGCGGCCCAGCCCTAGCCACCTCTCCTCTCTTCCACCTAGGCCCACTAAGGCCCATTAAGTCCCCGGGGGGTTCCGGTAAATTCCTGGTTTCACCCGGAACACTTCCGATATCCAAACATAGGCTTCCAATATATCAATCTTCAGGTCTCGACCATTTTGAGACTCCTCGTCATGTCCGGGATCACATCCGGGACTCCGAACAACTTTCGGTACATCAAAACATATAAACTCATAATATAACCGTCATCGAAACTTTAAGCGTGCGGACCCTACGGGTTTGAGAACTATGTAGAAATGACCGGGACATGTCTCCGGTCAATAACCAATAGCGGAACCTGGATGTTCATATTGGCTCCCACATATTCTACGAAGATCTTTATCGGTCAGACCGCATAACAACGTACGTTGTTCCCTTTGTCATCGGTATGTTACTTGCCCGAGATTCGATCGTCGGTATCTCAATACCTGGTTCAATCTCATTACCGGCAAGTCTCTTTACTCGTTCTGTAATACATCATCCCGCAACTAACTCATTAGTTGCAATGCTTGCAAGGCTTAAGTGATGTGCATTACCGAGAGGGCCCAGAGATACCACTCCGACAATCAGAGTGACAAATCCTAATCTTGAAATACGCCAACCCAACAAGTACCTTTGGAGACACCTGTAGAGCACCTTTATAATCACCCAGTTATGTTGTGATGTTTGGTAGCACACAAAGTGTTCCTCTGGTAAACGGGAGTTGCATAATCTCATAGTCATAGGAACATGTATAAGTCATGAAGAAAGCAATAGCAACATACTAAACGATCAGGTGCTAAGCTAACGGAATGGGTCATGTCAATCACATCATTCTCCTAATGATGTGGCCCTGTTAATCAAATGACAACTCATGTCTATGGTTAGGAAACATAACCATCTTTGATCAACGAGCTAGTCAAGTAGAGGCATACTAGTGACAATCTGTTTGTCTATGTATTCACACATGTATTATGTTTCTGGTTAATACAATTCTAGCATGAATAATAAACAGTTATCATGACATAAGGAAATAAATAATAACTTTATTATTGCCTCTAGGAAATATTTCCTTCAGTCTCCCACTTGCACTAGAGTCAATAATCTAGATTACACAGTAATGATTCTAACACCCATGGAGCCTTGGTGTTGATCATGTTTTGCTCGTGGAAGAGGCTTAGTCAATGGGTCTGCAACATTCAGATATGTATGTATCTTGCAAATTTCTATGTCTCCCACCTGGACTAAATCCCGGATGGAATTGAAGCGTCTCTTGATGTGCTTGGTTCTCTTGTGAAATCTGGATTCCTTCGCCAAGGCAATTGCACCAGTATTGTCACAAAAGATTTTCATTGGACTCGATGCACTAGGTATGACACCTAGATCGGATATGAACTCCATCCAGACTCCTTCATTTGCTGCTTCCAAAGCAGCTATGTACTCCGCTTCACATGTAGATCCTGCCACAACGCTTTGTTTAGAACTGCACCAACTGACAGCTCCACCTTTCAATGTAAACACGTATCCGGTTTGCGATTTAGAATCGTCTGGATCAGTGTCAAAGCTTGCATCAACATAACCGTTTACGATGAGCTCTTTGTCACCTCCATATACGAGAAACATATCCTTAGTCCTTTTCAGGTATTTCAGGATGTTCTTGACCGTTGTCCAGTGATCCACTCCTAGATTACTTTGGTACATCCCTGCTAGACTTATAGCAAGGCACACATCAGGTCTGGTACACAGCATTGCATACATGATAGAGCCTATGGCTGAAGCATAGGGAACATCTTTCATTTTCTCTCTATCTTCTGCAGTGGTCGGGCATTGAGTCTTACTCAACTTCACACCTTGTAACACAGGCAAGAACCCTTTCTTTGCTTGATCCATTTTGAACTTCTTCAAAACTTTGTCAAGGTATGTGCTTTGTGAAAGTCCAATTAAGCGTCTTGATCTTCTCTATAGATCTTGATGCCCAATATATAAGCAGCTTCACCTAGGTCTTTCATTGAAAAACTCTTATTCAAGTATCCCTTTATGCTATCCAGAAATTCTATATCATTTCCAATCAACAATATGTCATCCACATATAATATTAGAAATGCTACAGAGCTCCCACTCACTTTCTTGTAAATACAGGCTTCTCCAAAAGTCTGTATAAAACCAAATGCTTTGATCACACTATCAAAGCATTTATTCCAACTCCGAGAGGCTTGCACCAGTCCATAAATGGATCGCTGGAGCTTGCACACTTTGTTAGCTCCCTTTGGATCGACAAAACCTTCTGGTTGCATCATATACAACTCTTCTTCTAGAAATCCATTCAGGAATGCAGTTTTGACATCCATTTTCCAAATTTCATAATCATAAAATACGGAAATTGCTAACATGATTCGGACAGACTTAAGCATCGCTACGGGTGAGAAAGTCTCATCATAGTCAATCCCTCGAACTTGTCGAAAACCTTTCACAACAAGTTGAGCTTTGTAGACAGTAACATTGCCGTCAGCGTCGGTCTTCTTCTTGAAGATCCATTTATTCTCAATTCCTTGCCGATCATCGGGCAAGTCAACCAAAGTCCACACTTTGTTCTCATACATGGATCCCATCTCAGATTTCATGGCTTCAAGCCATTTTGCGGAATCTGGGCTCACCATCGCTTCTTCATAGTTCGTAGGTTCATCATGATCTAGTAGCATGACTTCCAGAACAGGATTACCGTACCACTTTGGTGCGGATCTTACTCTAGTTGATCTACGAGGTTCAGTAGTAACTTGATCTGAAGTTCCATGATCATCATCATTAACTTCCTCACTAATTGGTGTAGGCGTCACAGGAACTGGTTTCTGTGATGAACTACTATCCAATAGAGGAGCAGGTATAGTTACCTCATCAAGTTCCACTTTCCTCCCACTCACTTCTTTCGAGAGAAACTCCTTCTCTAGAAAGGATCCATTCTTAGCAACGAATGTCTTGCCTTCGGATCTGTGATAGAAGGTGTACCCAACAGTTTCCTTCGGGTATCCTATGAAGACACATTTCTCTGATTTGGGTTCGAGCTTATCAGGTTGAAGCTTTTTCACATAAGCATCGCAGCCCCAAACTTTCAGAAATGACAACTTTGGTTTCTTGCCAAACCACAGTTCATAAGGCGTCGTCTCAACGGATTTCGATGGTGCCCTATTTAACGTGAATGCGGCCGTCTCTAAAGCATATCCCCAAAATGATAGCGGTAAATCTGTAAGAGACATCATAGATCATACCATATCTAGTAAAGTACGATTACAACGTTCGGACACACTATTACGCTATGGTGTTCCGGGTGGCATGAGTTGTGATGTCTACTACACAACCTTCTTCTTGTAGACGTTGTTGGGCCTCCAAGTGCAGAGGTTTGTAGGACAGTAGCAAATTTCCCTCAAGTGGATGACCTAAGGTTTATCAATCCGTAGGAGGCGTAGGATGAAGATGGTCTCTCTCAAGCAACCCTGCAACCAAATAACAAAGAGTCTCTTGTGTCCCCAACACACCCAATACAACGGTAAATTGTATAGGTGCACTAGTTCGGCGAAGAGATGGTGATACAAGTGGTATATGGATGGTAGATAATAGTTTTTGTAATCTGAAAATATAAAAACAGCAAGGTAGCAAGTGATAAAAGTGAGCGTAAACAGTATTGCAATGATAGAAAACAAGGCCTAGGGTTCATACTTTCGCTAGTGTAAGTTCCCTCAACAATACTAACATAATTGGATCACATAACTATCCCTCAACATGCAACAAAGAGTCACTCCAAAGTCACTAATAGCGGAGAACGAACGAAGAGATTATGGTAGGGTACGAAACCACCTCAAAGATATTCTTTCCAATCAATCCGGTGGGCTATTCCTATAAGTGTCACAAACAGCCCTGGAGTTCGTACTAGAATAACACCTTAAGACACAAATCAACCAAAACCCTAATGTCACCTATACTCCAATGTCACCTCAGGTATCCGTGGGCACGATTATACGATATGCATCACACAATCTCAATTCATCTATTCAACCAACACAAAGGACCTCAAAGAGTGCCCCAAAGATCTACCGGAGAATCACGACGAAAACGTGTGCCAACCCCTATGCATAGGTTCATGAACTCGCAAGTTGGTCACCTTAACATACATCAAGTGGCACGCGGTATCCCATTGTCACCACAGATATCCACGGCAAGACATACATCAAGTGTTCTCAAATCTTTAAAGACTCAATCCGAAAAGATTACTTCAAAGGGGAAACTCGATTCATTACAAGAGAGAAAGGGGGGAAGAAACATCATAGGATCCAAATATAATAGCAAAGCTCGCGATACATCAAGATCGTATCATCTCAAGAACACGAGAGAGAGAGATCAAACACATAGCTACTGGTACATACCCTCAGCCCCGAGGGAGAACTACTCCCTCCTCGTCATGGAGAGCACCGGGATGATGAAGATGGCCACCGGAGAAGGATTGCCCCCTCCGGTAGGGTGCCGGAATGCGTCTAGATTGGTTTTCGGTGGCTACGGAGGCTTCTGGCGGCGGAACTCCCGATCTATCTTGCGTTTTGGAAGTTTTAGGTCACGTGGGTATATATGGGTGCAGGAGGTACGTCAAGGGAGCCACGAGGGCCCCACGAGACAGGGGGCGCGTCCTAGGGGGGCGTGCCCCCTACCCTCGTGAGCTCCTCATTCCTTCCTTGACGTAGGGTCCAAGTCCATCAGGTGTGTTTCCTTCCAAAAATAACTTCTCCAGTTGATTTCGTTCCGTTTCGACTCCGTCTGATATTCCTTTTCTTCAAAACACTGAATTAGGCATAAAACAGCAAATCTCGGCTGGGCCTCCGGTTAATAGGTTAGTCCCAAAAGTAATATAAAAGTGGATAATAAAGCCCAATATTGCCCAAAACAGTAGATAATATAGCATGGAGCAATCAAAAATTATAGATACGTTGGAGACGTATCAAGCATCCCCAAGCTTAATTTCTGCTCGTCCTCGAGTAGGTAAATGATAAAAAGATAATTTTTGATGTGGAATGCTAGTTGGCATAATTTCAATGTAATTCTTCTTACTTGTGTTATGAATATTCAGATCCATAAGATTCAAGACAAAAGTTTAATATTGACATAAAAATAATAATACTTCAAGCATACTAATAAAGCAATTATGTCTTCTCAAAATATCATGGCCAAAGAAAGCTATCCCTACAAAATCATATAGTCTGGCTATGCTCCATCTTCACCACACAACATATTTAAATCATGCACAACCCCGATGACAAGCCAAGTAATTGTTTCATACTTTTGATGTTCTCAAACCTTTTCAATCTTCACGCAATACATGAACGTGAGCCATGGATATAGCACTATAGGTGGAATAGAATGGTGGTTGTGGAGAAGACAAAAAGGAGAAGATAGTCTCACATCAACTAGGCGTATCAACGGGCTATGGAGATGCCCATCAATAGATATCAATGTGAGTGAGTAGGGATTGCCATGCAATGGATGCACTAGAGCTATAAGTATATGAAAGCTCAACAAAAGAAACTAGTGGGTGTGCATCCAACTTGCTTGCTCATGAAGACCTAGGGCAATTTGAGGAAGCCCATCATTGGAATATACAAGCCAAGTTCTATAATGAAAGATTCCCACTAGTATATGAAAGTGATAACATGAGAGACTCTCTACTATGAAGATCATGGTGCTACTTTGAAGCACAAGTGTGGTAAAAGGATAGTAACATTGTCCCTTCTCTCTTTTTCTCTCATCATTTTTTTATATTTTTTTGTATGGCCTTTCTCTTTTTTTGGCCTCTTTTATTTCTTTTTATTTGGGCTTCTTTGGCCTCTTTTATTTTATTTATTTTTTCGTCCGGAGTCTCATTCCGACTTGTGGGGGAATCATAGTCTCCATCATTCTTTCCTCACTGGGACAATGCTCTAATAATGATGATCATCACACTTTTATTTACTTACAACTCAAGAATTACAACTCGATACTTAGAAAAAGATATGACTCTATATGAATGCCTCCGGCGGTGTACCAGGATGTGCAATGATGCATGAGTGACATGTATGAAAGAATTATGAACGGTGGCTTTGCCACAAATACTATGTCAACTACATGATCATGCTAAGCAATATGACAATGATGGAGTGTGTCATAATAAATGGAGCGGTGGAAAGTTGCATGGCACTATATCTCGGAATGGCTATGGAAATGGCATAATAGGTAGGTGTGGTGGCTGTTTTGAGGAAGGTATATGGTGGGTTTATGGTACCGGCGAAAGTTGCGCGGTACTAGAGGGGCTAGCAATGGTGGAAGGGTGAGAGTGCGTATAATCCATGGACTCAACATTAGTCATAAAGAACTCACATACTTATTGCAAAAATCTATTAGTTATCGAAACAAAGTATTACGCACATGCTCCTAGGGGGATAGATTGGTAGGAAAAAACCATCGCTCGTCCCCGACCGCCACTCATAAGGAAGACAATCAATAAATAAATCATGCTCCGACTTCATCACATAACGGTTCACCATACGTGCATGCTATGGGAATCACAAACTTCAACACAAGTATTTCTCAAATTCACAACTACTCAACTAGCATGACTCTAATATCACCATCTCCATATCTCAAAACAATTATCAAGTATCAAACTTCTCTTAGTATTCAACACACTCATAAGAGAATTTTATTATTCTTGAATACCTAGCATATTAGGATTTTAAGAAAATTACCATGCTATTTAAGAATCTCAAAATAATCTAAGTGAATCATGAGAGTTCATCTATTTCTTCAAAATAAAACTACCACCATGCTCTAAAAGATATAAGTGAAGCTCTAGAGCAAATGACAAACTACTCCGAAAGATATAAGTGAAGATCAATGAGTAGTCGAATAATTATGCAACTATGTGAAGACTCTCTAACATTTAATAATTTCAGATCTTGGTATTTTATTCAAACAGCAAGCAAAGCAAAATAAAATGGCATTCTAAGAATAGCAAACATCATGTGAAGAAGCAAAAACTTAGGATCAACCGATACTAACCGATAGTTGTTGAAGAAGAACGGTGGGATGCCAACCGGGGCATCCCCAAGCTTAGATGCTTGAGACTTCTTGAAATATTATCTCGGGGTGCCTTGGGCATCCCCAAGCTTGAGCTTTTGTGTCTCCTTAATTCCTCTCATATCACGGTCTCCCTAAATCTCAAAAGCTTCATCCACACAAAACTCAACAAGGACTCGTGAGATAAGTTAGTATAAACCATTGCCAAAACCTTATCATACTCTAGTGTAGAAAATCACTAAAATTATTATTCAAAATTTCATACTAAATGCCTCTGCATATTTAATAGTCCTATCCTCAAATAGAATCATTAAAGAAGCAAACATATGCAAACAATGCAAACATAACAGCAATCTGCCTAAACAGGATAGTCTGCAAAGAATGCAGCAACATCCATACCTCCCTAGCTCCAAAAATTATGAAAGAAAATTCCCACTGTAGTAAATTTATCAGAGCTTAATATTCAAAAAATTTCAACATTTTATCACATTCTGACTTTTCTAGGGAATTATTGCAACAGCGGTAAACTTTCTGTTTTCAAACAGCAGCATGTATACTTGTAACATAGGCATAGTAAAGACTACTGATGCCACTTTTATTGAAATAAAAGATGCAAAACATTGTTATAAATAACAGAAAGAAAATCCTAACAAAATAAATTGATGCTCCAAGCAAAACACATATCATGTGGCGAATAAAAATATAGCTCCAAGTAAAGTTACCGATGAACGAAGACGAAAGAGGGGATGCCTTCCGGGGCATCCCCAAGCTTAGGCTCTTGGCTATCCTTGAATATTACCTTGGGGTGCCTTGGGAATCCCCAAGATTAGGCTCTTGCCACTCCTTATTCCATAGTCCATCGAATCCTTACCCAAAACTAGAAAACTTCACAACACAAAACTTAACAGAAAACTCGTAAGCTCCGTTAGTACAAGAAAATAAATCACCACTTCAAGGTACTGTAATGAACTCATTATTTATTTATATTGGTGTTAAACCTACTGTATTCCAACTTCTCTATGGTTTATAAACTATTTTACTAGCCATAGATTCATCAAAATAAGCAAACAACACAATGAAAACAGAATCTGTCAAAAACAGAACAGTCTGTAGTAATCTGGATCAAACATATACTTCTGGAACTCATAAAATTCTCAAATAAATTGATGGACCTGAGTAATTTATCTATTATTCATATGCAAAAATAATTAACTAAATAGCACTCTCTAAATAAAAATGGAAGCAGTTCTCGTGAGCGCTAAAGTTTCTGTTTTTGACAGCATGATCAACAAGACTTTCCCCAAGTCTTCCCAAAGGTTCTACTTGGCACAAACACTAACTAAAAGCATAAAACCACATCTAAACAGAGGCTAGATGAATTATTTATTACTAAACAGGAACAAAAAACAAGAAATAAGAATAAAATTGGGTTGCCTCCCAACAAGCGCTATCGTTTAATGCCCCTAGCTAGGCACAATGATTTCAATGATGCTCACATAAAAGATAAGAATTGAAACATAAAGAGAGCATCATGAAGAATATGACTAGCACTTTTAAGTCTAACCCACTTCCTATGCATAGGGATTTTGTGAGCAAACAACTTGTGGGAACAAGAATCAACTTGCGTAGGATGGTAAAACAAGCATAACTTCAAAACTTTAAGCACATAGAGAGGAAACTTGATATTGTTGCAATTCCTACAAGCATATGTTCCTCCCGCATTCCAAAGTCACTAATAGCGGAGAACAAACGAAGAGATTATGGTAGGGTACGAAACCACCTCAAAGTTATTCTTTCCAATCAATCTGGTGGGCTATTCCTATAAGTGTCACAAACAGCCCTGGAGTTCGTACTAGAATAACACCTTAAGACACAAATCAACCAAAACCCTAATGTCACCTAGATACTCCAATGTCACCTCAAGTATCCGTGGTCATGATTATACGATATGCATCACACAATCTCAATTCATCTATTCAACCAACACAAAGGACCTCAAAGAGTGCCCCAAAGATCTACCGGAGAATCACGACGAAAACGTGTGCCAACCCCTATGCATAGGTTGATGAACCCGCAAGTTGGTCACCTTAACATACATCAAGTGGCACGCGGTATCCCATTGTCACCACAGATATCCACGGCAAGACATACATCAAGTGTTCTCAAATCTTTAAAGACTCAATCCAAAAAGATTACTTCAAAGGGGAAACTCGATTCATTACAAGAGAGAAGAGGGGGGAAGAAACATCATAGGATCCAAATATAATAGCAAAGCTCACGATACATCAAGATCGTATCATCTCAAGAACACGAGAGAGAGAGAGAGAGATCAAACACATAGATACTGGTACATACCCTCAGCCCCGAGGGAGAACTACTCCCTCCTCGTCATGGAGAGCGCCGGGATGATGAAGATGGCCACCGGAGAAGGATTGCCCCCTCCGGCAGGGTGCCGGAACGGGTCTAGATTGGTTTTCGGTGGCTACGGAGGCTTCTGGCGGCGGAACTCCCGATCTATCTTGCGTTTTGGAAGTTTTAGGTCACGTGGGTATATATGGGTGCAGGAGGTACGTCAGGGGAGCCACGAGGGCCCCACGAGACAGGGGGCGCGGGGGCGCCCCCTACCCTCGTGAGCTCCTCATTCCTTCCTTGACGTCGGGTCCAAGTCCATCAGGTGTGTTTCCTTCCAAAAATAACTTCTCTAGTTGATTTTGTTATGTTTCGACTCCGTCTGATATTCCTTTTCTTCAAAACATTGAAATAGGCATAAAACAGAAAATCTGGGCTGGGCCTCCGGTTAATAGGTTAGTCCCAAAAGTAATATAAAAGCGGATAATAAAGCCCAATATTGCCCAAACAGTAGATAATATGCATGGAGCAATCAAAAATTATAGATACGTTGGAGACGTATCAAGTTCCGAAACTATTCCACATTGTTTCAAATGTAGACCAAACTCGTAACTCAAATATTCTCCTCCACGATCAGATCGTTGAAACTTTATTTTCTTGTTACGGTGATTTTCAACTTTACTCTGAAATTCTTTGAACTTTTCAAATGTTTCAGACTTATGCTTCATCAAGTAGATATACCCATATCTGCTTAAATCATCTGTGAAGGTGAGAAAATAACGATATCCGCCATGAGCCTCAACATTCATCGGACCACATACATCTGTATGTATGATTTCCAACAAATCTGTTGCTCTCTCCATAGTTCCGAAGAACAGCGCTTTAGTCATCTTGCCCATGAGGCACAGTTCGCAAGTACCAAGTAATTTATAATCAAGTGGTTCCAAAAGTCCATCAGTATGGAGTTTCTTCATGCGCTTTACACTGATATGACCTAAACGGCAGTGCCACAAATAAGTTGCACTATCATTATCAACTCTGCATCTTTTGGCTTCAACATTATGAATATGTGTATCACTACTATCGAGATTCATCAAAAATAGACCACTCTTCAAGGGTGCATGACCATAAAAGATATTACTCATATAAATAGAACAACCATTATTCTCTGATTTAAATGAATAACCGTCTCGCATCAAACAAGATCCAGATATAATGTTCATGCTCAACGCTGGCACCAAATAACAATTATTTAGGTCTAATACTGATCCCGAAGGTAGATGTAGAGGTAGCGTGCCGACCGCGATCACATCGACTTTGGAACCATTTCCCACGCGCATCGTCACCTCGTCCTTTGACAGTGTTCGCTTAATCCGTAGTCCCTGTTTCGAGTTGCAAATATTAGCAACAGAACCAGTATCAAATACCCAGGTGCTACTGCGAGCTCTAGTAAGGTACACATCAATAACATGTATATCACATATACCTTTGTTCACCTTGCCATCCTTCTTATCCGCCAAATACTTGGGGCAGTTCCGCTTCCAGTGACCAGTCTGCTTGCAGTAGAAGCACTCAGTCTCAGGCTTAGGTCCAGACTTGGGTTTCTTCTCCTGAGCAGCAACTTGCTTGCTGTTCTTCTTGAAGTTCCCCTTCTTATTCCATTTGCCCTTCTTGAAACTGGTGGTCTTACTGACCATCAACACTTGATGCTCCTTCTTGATTTATAACTCCGCAGCTTTTAGCATTGCGAAGAGCTCGGGAATTGTCTTATTCATCCCTTGAATATTATAGTTCATCACGAAGCTCTTGTAGCTTGGTGGCAGTGACTGAAGAATTCTGTCAATGACACTATCAACTGGAAGATTAACTCCCAGCTGAGTCAAGTGATTATGGTACCCAGACATTCTGAGTATATGTTCACTGACAGAACTATTCTCCTCCATCTTGCAGCTGTAGAACTTATTGGAGACTTCATATCTCTCAATCCGGGCATTTTGCTTGAAATATTAACTTCAACTCCTGGAACATATCATATGCTCCATGACGTTCAAAACGTCTTTGAAGTCCCGGTTCTAAGCCGTAAAGCATGGCACATTGAACTATCAAGTAGTCATCAGCTTTGCTCTGCCAGACGTTCTTAACATCGTCAGTTGCATCAGCAGTGGGACTGGCACTCAGCGGTGCTTCCAGGACGTAATTCTTCTGGGCAGCAATGAGGATAATCCTCAAGTTACAGACCCAGTCCGTGTAATTTCTACCATCATCTTTCAACTTTGCTTTCTCAAGGAACGCATTAAAATTCAACGGAACAATAGCACGGGCCATCTATCTACAATCAACATAGACAAGCAAGATACTATCAGGTACTAAGTTCATGATAAATTTAAGTTCAATTAATCATATTACTTAAGAACTCCCACTTATAAAGACATCCCTCTAATCTTCTAAGTGATCAGGTGATCCAAATCAACTAAACCATAACCGATCATCGCGTGAAATGGAGTAGTTTTCAATGGTGAACATCACTATGTTGATCATATCTACTATATGATTCACGCTCGACCTTTCGGTCTCAGTGTTCCGAGGCCATATCTGTATATGCTAGGCTCGTCAAGTTTAACCCGAGTATTCTGCGTGTGCAAAACTAGCTTGCACCCATTGTAGATGGACGTAGAGCTTATCACACCGATCATCACGTGGTGTCTGGGCATGACAAACTTTGGCAACGGTGCATACTCAGGGAGAACACTATTATCTTGAAATTTAGTGAGAGATCATCTTATAATGCTACTGTCAATCAAAGCAAGATAAGATGCATAAAAGATAAACATCACATGCAATCAATATAAGCGATGATATGGCCATCATCATCTTGTGCTTGTGATCTCCATCTCCGAAGCACCGTCATGATCACCATTGTCACCGGCGCGACACCTTGATCTCCATTATAGCATCGTTGTCGTCTCGCCAAACTTATGCTTCCACGACTATCGCTACCGCTTAGTGATAAAGTAAAGCATTACAGGGCGATTGCATTGCATACAATAAAGCGACAACCATATGGCTCCTGCCAGTTGCCGATAACTTCGGTTACAAAACATGATCATCTCATACAATAAAATTTAGCATCATGTCTTGACCATATCATATCACAACATGCCCTGCAAAAACAAGTTAGACGTCCTCTACTTTGTTGTTGCAAGTTTTACGTGGCTGCTACGGGCTTAGCAAGAACCGTTCTTACCTACGCATCAAAACCACAATGATAGTTTGTCAAGTTGATGGCTATTTTAACCTTCGCAAGGACCGGGCGTAGCCACACTTGGTTCAACTAAAGTTGGAGAAACTGACACCTGCCAGCCACCTGTGTGCAAAGCACGTCGGTAGAACCAGTCTCGCATAAGCGTACGCGTAATGTCGGTCCGGGCCGCTTCATCCAACAATACCGCCGAACCAAAGAATGACATGCCTGTAGCACCATCATGACGTTGATATTTTTCACCATTTCGCTCTTCTATCCTCCCCAGAGCTGAACGAGCACATATGCTGTACTTCCTCTATCTCGGTGTCTTGACACCCTCGTATGACTTGCGTGTGCGTCATAAGAGTGACAAAATTTCTATTAGCATTAATATAGAAATGGTCTCGGATGCGAACCTAACACTGTACCGTTGGGTAACCGTACGTAATGTTGCAACACAGAGACAACTTGCTCTATCGCGACACGCATAGATCATGTCGTGGATGTCGACAACAGAAATTAGGAAAGCGGAGAGGAAGAGTGGTTGTCTCCACAATTTATGGAGCGCCTCGTAGAGTAACTTGAAGTGGAAGCATTATCATCAACGACGGGTTTACGGACTGTAAGTCGCCAACGTCTGCCTTCATCGACTCCGTAGACCTCTCGGCGATTCATAGGTACCTGGAATATTAGAACGGGCGCAACGGACACCGTCCAGCCATGTTATCAAGCAACGACTATGCAGCCTGAATGACGAGTACCTGCTGAACTCTCACCGAGATCGTGAGCTCTTGTAGGTCGCTTACAAGAGGAGTAGCTGCGTCGGCAGTGCACAACGGCGATGGTTGTCTACCCGCAATCGTTGATTTAGTAGTGAATCGACGTAACCGACACAGGGCTTCGGCCTGAAGCCACCGCGTACAGTATTATCGAGTGGAGTCTTATGTGAAAGGTGTGGGCTGACGCGCCAGCCGTCCTTGCGCAGGTTAAGAAAAGCAACATCATCACAGGCTAATACAAACAATCTAACTTAGTATTCGTAAGGTTTGTGTATGTCGTTGATGGCTATATAGAACGGTGTTGTGGCTTTGCGCCCCTGCAAAACGCCCCGGTAGTAAGCACTCAAAAGAGGTCTAAGAAGGGTTGTCGCAAACCAGCAAGGACGTCAAGGAGGAGGACAGGTCGTACGACGTTGTTTCGGCACGTGAGCAGAATGCAGGTTTGTCCATAAGCTGTCCTAACCGACGGTGAGAACGTTAGAAGAAATCTTATCTTCGTATGCAGCAATCGATCGATCCCTTTCTCGTATCCATCAGTTGGTTCAGGACTGTGAGGAGGAGGGGGAAAGAGTGGAGGATGAAGAATGAAAGTGGGGGCACCACCCCCCTCTGCCACTTCACTTATTGCGGGACATGGGAGGGGAGGGGCGCGCGGCCCATATCCAAGCCCTAGGCTTGGCTCTCCTCCTCGTCCCATCCAGTTGCCCATACTTAGTAGGCCACTAGTCTCAAAAGTGACCCAACGCGGTGCGGGCGTTCTCCCGTATAAATTTCGCCGTTTTCATCACTTTACACTGGCAAACTACAATTGCCCGGAGTTAAGCTGCATCGTCAAACTATGAAGAGCATAGAGCTTCCTATGGCGAATCATGAACCGACATACTCGAGTAATTCGCTCTAAATTGGAGATTCCAAGTCGAGCTCAGTTTTCGTCGAGACCTCCGCGTGTCAGTCCAAATGTCCGAGAATGTTACAATCTGGGACTCCGACAAATCTAACCTCGGACATCAAAACAGTATACATGAGCGTTGCTATTCGAGACGTATGGAAGTAAACCTCAAACAACACATCACAGAGTGAAGAGACGCTCTAATAAGTCGCATTCGCTGCTGAGACCAACTTCGGTTTGAGAAGCGATTATGTAAGATGCATGTAGCCATTGGATGTACTATCGTTCTTTCTCTGGAATCAATGCATCTTATCTTGAACTCATTATGAGACTTTGAGCAGCTCAGTGCGATTTGTATATAGCAATGATCTCTATTACGGCTGATCAACTACTTATCAAATGATCAATATGTATTCTCCGAACGACTCTGATTTATCGGTCAGATGACACCCGCACTGCAGTATCGCCAACATCTGTTGATTACAGTCCTTTTGTTCATCGTGATCTATTTGACCCTGACTACCCAGAGATTCGACCACGGATTGATGGCATCGGTGTGATAAGCTTTACGCTCCGCGGATATTTCTCATATAACCCCATAGTATGCGGAATTGCGTCAAGCTTACCGTTTTGCAGACAAGTCACTCATTACATCGTCTTCTGACGCAGAAATAAACTCAGCGATTTACAACTCCGGTCGAACTAGACCTCATCTCACTTTACTAGTCATGCCATTGCATGGCTCAAGCTCGCAGAGGCTTAACCTGAGAGGGCCCAGAGACTACCCATCTCGCGACAAGGTTACACAAGAGTAGACAAATTCATAACCTCCTTCGAAAGAGCAGACGCAGACTCGCAGCGCTAGAAACATCAATATAGTTAGACACTATGTATTCCGAACATAGAACGATCACTGTATTCACCAATATTGAGAAAGAGCTACCTCCACTTTTCACTAACGGTCGAACCTGCAGTACGTACTGTTATGGGTGACTGTTTGGTAGTTTATCGACATATCAATCAGTGGGTTATCCTCCAGCACTAATAGCGGATCAGCTATTAGTGTAGGCATAAAGAATCTCGTGAGATGTATGCTTCTTCCGGTGAAAGCTGGAGAGGTGGTCTTTAAAGTAATATATGATTAATGTGCAAATCCGAAAAGTATATAAGAGCAAACTTAGAGTACATACAATATCGTAAATATAGCGATTCAAATGTTTGCGTGTACTCCATATGTTTGAATTGCTAAGATAAGACGGCCCGATGGGCGTAATTGGTGCGTTGGATCTTAATCAACTATATGCTGTTTCCATTCTCCTATAGTAGACCGCATGTCAATGTTGCAAAGATATGGTAGAAATTACACGGACTGGGTCTGTAACTTGAGGATTATCCTCATTGCTGCCCGTTCAAGAATAGATTACCAAGTCATGACCTAGAACGAAGCCACCAGTTCGAAATGTGCGCAGTGTACGGAAACTTAACCACCATCGTCTGATGACGCAAACATCGAGCGTATCAATTGCTAAGTAGAAGCAGGAAACGATCATGGCCAAGGTAGCCACTAAAGCTACTTGTATGTTGACTACTACTTTGGATAATTGCTATTCCAAACTGTAGCCATGTGCATTTCTTACTGGCTTAGTTAACCTGCGAGGTTAAAGAATACACGTAATTTTGCCTACAGGCATATGGAGCAATATAGTAATATGATATCCACAAGGCACATTTGATAAGTTTAATTAGAATATTTCAAGTCAAATGCCCACGGATGGAAAAGAACGAATATGAAGTACATCATCAATAAAGTTCACACAGCATGTCATAAGCATAGGGAATGGTATGAATATGCCTTCTGTCAGTGACATCTTAAGGGTCTACATCGAAGTAATTTCTCTGGGTACTATTCAGATACTCACTTTCGACCACTGGACGCATCTTGCACTATTTCCTCAGTTAAGAGAGTATACATAGTACTATATTTCGACAGAGTATTTCTTTCACAGTCACTGCACTACCAGCCGAGAAGAGCCTTCGCGGAGTAACGATGATTATCAAATTCTCGAGAGTGGAGAGCATGAGTCCACTAACGAACGAAAGTTCCCCCGATATCCGAGCACTCGAAGTGTTTCGAGCGAGAGTCTGAAAGATTTTAGGTCTGCCGAGCAAGACGTAGATGAAGATTATAAAACGAGAGGAGATCGATCAAAGTTGTTGCATTGTCGTATCATACACGACCACCAGTTTCAAGAAGGGAGGTCAAGGGGGACATATATGAGAGCGGCGGAGAACATTCGCACCGAAGACAAGCCAAAGGCGCCAACGTTGCTGAGAGGCAATCCGCAAGGTGGAGAATGAGAATAGCAGATAGTGCAGGAAAGCCGAGGAGCCACCTCGAGAGGCACACTGACATGCTTTAACTACGATGCCGATCACAGACTGGGTCGACTTGAGAGAATAAACCTGGTGAATCACGCTGCTACGACGAAATGCTTCACCTTTGGGCCTGCGGCCCCTTATGAAGAGTAAAATTGGGAGCGCCAGAGGGGGTGAGAGCGCAAGCCAACGGGTCACTAGGAGGTGATGGAATATCGGCGCACTGCCGAATGGGGGTAGTACCTTAGCGTACCCTGCCTAAGGGAGTAGGACTACCATCCCTAATTTTATCGCTAGGTTCGAGCTAGGGTGAAGGAAAGATGAGCGTTGAGAGGTAGATAGACTAGGAGAGGCTGGCTGCGGGACTTCCATTGGGTTCAATTTGACCCAGAAGGGCATCTGCGCACGAAGCTCCTTGCATACCATTTGGCCGTATCTCCGATTCTAGCCGATTAGGGCCGAAACCCCCCGTATGGCTAATAAAGAAGCCACTCATAGGCTCCCCACAGAATTCGCCGCGCCGCGGAAGTTCGCTACTCTCTCCAAGGTACATAAGTCGGATGGCCGATGAAAATACCCGGGCGAGGATCACTCTGCGAAACGCACCAACCTTTCTGAAGTCCGAATATAGTCGTCCAAATATATTCTACACATCTAATCCCTTTTTTATTCGGCTCGACGCAATCATGTATCTGAGACTCCACTGACGCTCATGTTAAATTAATTGTTCACCCTTGGTTCGCGCTTTCCGCCGAGACCCTGGTCCGGAATGCCTCACTTCGTATCAGTCAAAACAATATATATAACTCATAATAATTATTCAGGAGTCATCCACTATGCATTTTGTAAGCGTTGAGCGGCCGACAGACCTACGGTTAGAAGTTTAACTTATGTAGACCATAGACTCGATAAACAACAGTCTCCCGAGGTAACGAAATATACCATCAGTGGATGACCTGGTGGAGGTGCTCATATTGGCTCCTATCATATTTCTTACGAAAGATCTTTTAATCGAGGATTGCAGAACTGTACGAGCTATAAAACATATCGTGTTTCCCTTTGTCCATCTTGAGTAATTGTTACCCTTGAGGCCTCGAGACCTATCCGCATGAAGGTGGGTCCTACTTTGGAAAAAATCTGTGCGGTAGATATTTAGGTTACAATATACCTATGATCAAATCATCGCTTAACCTTTCAATAATGTTTTGAAAGTCTCTTTAACTCGTGGTTCTCGTAACTACATCATAAGCCCAGCTGAACCAATGAAAGTCATTTTAGTTGGGCAATGCTTGCAGGCCACTTAAGTGATGTGCTTAAATACGAGAGGGGAGCCCAAGGAGGATTAGCCATCTCACTACAAATCAGAGTGGACAGAAGGTCCTACATATGCTCGAAAAGTGAATTTGCGCCATACATCACACTCAGTAAACCTTCGGAGAACACCCGGTGGACCTAGCGCAGCACCTTATAGTGACAACGACAACTTCAGCTTACGTTGTGACGTTTGACTTAGGCAACATCAAAGGGTGATTCCTCTTTTTGCCGGGAAACAAACAAAACCGGGTAGTTGCATATTATTATCTACAAATATGTCTAAGGAACATTGTATAGCGTTACATTTGCGAAACCAAAGCATAGTAGCTCAATGCGAAGACACTAGAAATGAAAACTGATCAAAGTGCTAAGAGCGAACTGGAGGATGGGTCAAGTCAATGTCACTATCATCTCTCCTAATGAAAGCTTGGAGTCCCGAGTTACATTACAAATGACAAGCCCATTGGTCAATGGATTAGAGAAGAAACTTCAAAACAAACATCTCTTAAGATCACTGTTATGGTCTATGAATCAAATCGTATAGCAAGGTAAACTCGTCGAGCGAGCAGTGCTAGTTTTGTCTTAGTGTATTTCCGACATCAGCAATGTTATGTTTATGGAGTTTGCTCAGGGCGGTATAATCACCATACGTTCTTTAGCAAGTAATAATAATAACATTTTATCATCTTGACAACTATTTTATTCCACGAGAACATGAAAATGACCTATTAACTTTTTATATTATGTGCCCTCTATAGGGGCATATTTTCCACTTGATCTCCCAACTTTATAAGCATCTATGAGTCAACTTAAGCTAGTATGGCAACAGTCGCCCCTGTAGAATTTTAATAAATACCAGATTAGTTCAGCAGTCGACCAATTAGTGATTAACCCATAGATCCTTCACAAATTCTTGATGAATGAAAAAAACACAGTCTCCACAAGGGTTCTACTAGGTAACATATAATTCTACGATCACGGAGACAGCTTGATGATTGCACTTAACACACAACCGCAAGGTACAAGTACTAGAGTTAGAGAGATTTTTAATCGGATTGGGTATTTTCGCGGTTGTGAGAGAATTTAGTCAACCGGTCTGCTATCATTACAAGGATGCAGCACACGTTAGTATTTTAAGTTACCTCTGCAAGGGATTCTCCCTTACTTAGTTTCTGAAACATAAAGTGTCTGCATAGTCAACCAGTTAGCTTCCAGGCCTAAACCTAATGCTTAAATCGTGTCTCCCAAAACCGTTACTCAATAATTAATATGTATTACGCAGATATTGAGGTTTATTTATGGCGAGCTCCTGATCAATGTCGACAGATTTTGCATTAGATGTATCAACCTGTTTATTGCGGACAGTAACCTTTTTGTGCAGCCCTTTTATTTACCTCATACAGTCCTTTGATTACAACTACTATTAGCCTGGACATAATCTTCCATCTAAGTGAAAACCTCGAGTGACGCCAAATTGGCCTCACCGAATGTGATTCTATCTGCGCTATTATTTCTACATGCCTCTAATATTTTGTTCACAACTGTTTTGACCATGAAAGGACCAGAGGAAATACTTAGGCGACGAGACGAGTGTCGCAAACATAAATCACAAACATGGCTCTTAGACTACATAGAGAAGTTATTACAGTATTTGGGGAAGAAACTCTACTACTAGAATCTCATGTGACTGGATGGAGCTCTGAGTGAGGAAACCCCGACGACTTTCATTACTCGCATCAGGAATGATGCGTAAGCCATCGTGTACTGCCGGGTCAGGGGGCGTTCCCCGCGCCCTGAGTGTGTCGGTTGGTCTCTTTTCGGAGGAGTCTCTCTCCCATGGCTACCATACCTCCTTGTCACACCACCACTATTGAATTAAACACCCAACGCTAGGACGCCATATGAAAACTCTCCATTTATCATCGTCTCTAACATGAGTGTCGAGATAAGTTTGCTCTACTTTCCGCCGTCCTCCTCAACTTCTCATCCACGGAAAGCATGCCTTACCCTCGTAGCCACGAACCCATCCTTATTACGGAATTTTACGGAACACCTCTACTCTCGCCGGAAGAGAGGCAGATTCTGTTCATCTAGGTCTGTGTACTAGAATTCTCGTCTATGCACCTCTCGCTGGCGCTCTATCACAAGTATGAAGTAGGCAGTAGTTCTCTCGCGTCGGGCCTCTCACACGGGAGGTCTTATCCAGTTGCATAATACTCCTATCTTTTTATTGTCTTGTGCAGAAGATTCTTATCATCCTCTTCTCCTACTTAGGGATTTTTCGCGATCGAGCAAATGATGATTTCGATTTACGAATATACCTTTTTATCGAAGAATAAGTTTGTATTATGTGGCTCAGCCACTTTCTAACTCTTACTTTTCTGTGGTGACATTACCATCACTAAGAGTCTGTTCTACCGCACAGTCCCTTGTTCTACTATCAAAACTCTATATGGAACATTTTAAGAATGGCAAATATCCGAAGCTGCTACTATCTCTCATAGCTCACACGAGAATCTGTTTTGCACTTGTGACGTATCTTTAAGCGAGTCTCCTTATAGGAGTAAGCATCTCGCTGGATGCTGATGCAATTGATCTTGTTCTCGTGTATAGATACCTTGTGGTGACAATGGGATATTACGGCGCGTGCCACTTGACTGTATGTTAAGGTGACCAACTTTGCGGGTTAATTGACAAAACTTCTGAAGTTATGCAGCAAATAGGGCGCCATTATGCAGACCATCTATTCATGTTAATAAATCCATTTAAGCGAATGTCGAATGGTTATGTCTTACTCCAGTGTATGGTTGCACAGTACTTTTTTCAGAGTAGAAAGGCGGCACTCATTGCTAACTGTGAGAGTTTCCCGGACAGACTTAAGCATTTATGATGTGAGTTGGTTAGGTGAGAATAATTGCATTCGATCGTGAGAGTCATCGACCTGTTGGAAGTGCACTTCGTCAAAAATAACCTTCTATTCTAGAAACACAATTTCTCGAGTAATGAGAGGAAAGATGAAGTAGAAGCAGTACGCTCATCACACCGCAATGTCCAGTTTACTTCCTCCTTCAAGAACGCAACTACACAATGGTACTACATCATAAGATATCGTGAACTGCCGATCGAATGATCTCAATCGGGAGACACATATGCACTCAGAACGTAAAAAGTGTTGCCATCAACCCCTATGCAGTAGGCCTATAGACGATACCCGCAATATTGTTGCGTCGTCACTATCCATGTAGACTCATTACATTCAGAGTGTCGACACTCGGCGCCTCAGTCACCATTCCATCGCTGTGACACTCTAGCACGTGACAATCAATCAGCGGTGATATGACATCCTATGTAAGTGTCGTCTAAGCATCAGTCATTTTGAGACAAGACCAGTCCAAAAAGCATGTACTTCCAACAGAAGCGAGAACTCTCGAACTCTTCATTACAAGAGAGAAGAGGGGTGGAGAAGCAACACTATCTGAAGTAGCGAGAACCATACATCTACTGAGTATGACAACATGCTCTCACCGAGTGATCACTGCGAAGTAGTTCAGTAATCACTCTACTAAACATGACCACGGAGATTGATGACAGTGAAGGTCATTGTGCAGATATCAAATTCCACACCATACATATGGAGATTAGCTAGGTGTGTCACACAGTAACCCGTCTTATCCCCTGTGAGATGGAAGCACATCATACTTCTCCTCTACACTTAAGTGCAGGAGAAGGGAGTACGAGGTCGTCAGGGTGATGATCATAAAGTGTCTCACTTTTGCGCTACGCACCACGTGAATGCTCTTTCGAGAGACCATCACGGCTCCTGGTGCCCGTGCGGTAGAAAACCAGCGTCTCAAATATTGTGATGCAACTTACACGAGTGAGCGGTATCGTGCAGGCTTCTTCTGCGGAGTCAGGTCATGAGGAAAGCTCACCGAATCCTCTCAATCTTGAGTCTCTTTTGAAATCTTTACTATGACAGCACATTTCTCCGATTGGTTCGAGCTTATCAGCGTGGGGTATTATGAATATTTGTGGTTGTGGCACAAATAGAGTACAAGTGCAGGTGGAAGCCTAGCAGGGACCCACGTCAGAACTTTAAGGAAAGGGTCGAGCACCGAGGTGAGCTTTCGTGCCAACCACTACCACACTCGTTTCATACAGGTGTCAGTCTCCAACCTCATATTCTCCTTTATGAACGTGCGGGTGGCTCCCAGTCCACTTAGGTAATCGGTGGAATGTCTAGCTGTCCCTAATATAATACGTAATTCCTCCTCAGAGACTGATTAGTAGTTTAGATGTCGGATGTAATGTCGAAACGCACCATCAGTCTACGAGAATTTCAGTGTCACCCTATATATCTAATATACAAAGAATACACGTGTGTGAAATAGACGTGCTCCACTGAAAACAGAAAATCTTGGGACTAGCGACGGATCCTCCGAGTTCATCTAGGCGGTTGAGTTCCCAAAGAGTAGGGCTGAATGTAGTTATAACAGCTGGGAATAACCACATAGTCTCATACAATTTGTCTTCCTAACATAACTGAGAAATAGAAGCCAATAAACCTTCTGTCAAACTGGTAAGCCAAATCCAAATTATAGATAACCGTTTGGAGTAAGCGCAGTACTCAATATCTTGTCCACGAAACCTAAACTTTCTCTATCATTATTTGTTCTTGTCACTTTGTAACCACACTCGTAACTCAAATATTCTCCTCCACGATCAGATCGTAGAAACTTTATTTTCTTGTTACGATGATTTTCAACTTCACTCTGAAATTCTTTGAACTTTTCAAATGTTTCAGACTTATGTTTCATTAAGTAGATATACCCATATCTGCTTAAATCATCTGTGAAGGTGAGAAAATAACGATATCCGCCATGAGCCTCAACATTCATCGGACCACATACATCTGTATGTATGATTTCCAACAAATCTGTTGCTCTCTCCATAGTACCGGAGAACGGCGTTTTAGTCATCTTGCCCATGAGGCACGGTTCGCAAGTACCAAGTGATTCATAATCAAGTGGTTCCAAAAGTCCATCAGTATGGAGTTTCTTCATGCGCTTTACACCGATATGACCTAAACGGCAGTGCCACAAATAAGTTGCACTATCATTATCAACTCTGCATCTTTTGGCTTCAACATTATGAATATGTGTATCACTACTATCGAGATTCAAAAATAGACCACTCTTCAAGGGTGCATGACCATAAAAGATATTACTCATATAAATAGAACAACCATTATTCTCTGATTTAAATGAATAACCGTCTCGCATCAAACAAGATCCAGATATAATGTTCATGCTCAACGCTGGCACCAAATAACAATTATTTAGGTCTAATACTAATCCCGAAGGTAGATGTAGAGGTAGCGTGCCGACCGCGATCACATTGACTTTGGAACCATTTCCCACGCGCATCGTCACCTCGTCCTTTGCCAGTGTTCGCTTAATTCGTAGTCCCTGTTTCGAGTTGCAAATATTAGCAACAGAACCAGTATCAAATACCCAGGTGCTACTGCGAGCTAGTAAGGTACACATCAATAACATGTATATCACATATACCTTTGTTCACCTTGCCATCCTTCTTATCCGCCAAATACTTGGGGCAGTTCCGCTTCCAGTGACCAGTCTGCTTGCAGTAGAAGCACTCAGTCTCAGGCTTAGGTCCAGACTTGGTTTCTTCTCCTGAGCAGCAACTTGCTTGCTGTTCTTCTTGAAGTTCCCCTTCTTCTTCCCTTTGCCTTCTTGAAACTGGTGGTCTTATGACCATCAACACTTGATGCTCCTTCTTGATTTCTACCTCCGCAGCCTTTAGCATTGCGAAGAGCTCGGAATTGTCTATTATCCATCCCTTGCATATTATAGTTCATCACGAAGCTCTTGTAGCTTGGTGGCAGTGATTGAAGAACTCTGTCAATGACACTATCAACGGAAGATTAACTCCCAGTTGAGTCAAGTGATTATGGTACCCAGACATTCTGAGTATATGTTCACTGACAGAACTATTCTCCTCCATCTTGCAGCTGTAGAACTTATGAGACTTCATATCTCTCAATCCGGGCATTTGCTTGAAATATTAACTTCAACTCCTGGAACATCTCATATGCTCCATGACGTTCAAAACGTCGTTGAAGTCCCGGTTCTAAGCCGTAAAGCATGGCACATTGAACTATCAAGTAGTCATCAGCTTTGCTCTGCCAGACGTTCTTAACGTCGTCAGTTGCATCAGCAGCAGGCCTGGCACCTAGCGGTGCTTCCAGGACGTAATTCTTCTGTGCAGCAATGAGGATAATCCTCAAGTTACGGACCCAGTCCGTGTAATTGCTACCATCATCTTTCAACTTTGCTTTCTCAAGGAACGCATTAAAATTCAACGGAACAACAAGCACGGGCCATCTATCTACAATCAACATAGACAAGCAAGATACTATCAGGTACTAAGTTCATGATAAATTTAAGTTCAATTAATCATATTACTTAAGAACTCCCACTTAAAGACATCCCTCTAATCTTCTAAGTGATCACGTGATCCAAATCAACTAAACCATAACCGATCATCACGTGAAATGGAGTAGTTTTCAATGGTGAACATCACTATGTTGATCATATCTACTATATGATTCACGCTCGACCTTTCGGTCTCAGTGTTCCGAGGCCATATCTGCATATGCTAGGCTCGTCAAGTTTAACCCGAGTATTCTGCGTGCAAAACTAGCTTGCACCCATTGTAGATGGACGTAGAGCTTATCACACCCGATCATCACGTGGTGTCTGGGCACAGACGAAACTTTGGCAACGGTGCATACTCAGGGAGAACACTTATCTTGAAATTTAGTGAGAGATCATCTTATAATGCTACCGTCAATCAAAGCAAGATAAGATGCATAAAAGATAAACATCACATGCAATCAATATAAGTGATATGATATGGCCATCATCATCTTGTGCTTGTGATCTCCCTCTCCGAAGCACCGTCATGATCACCATCGTCACCGGCGCGACACCTTGATCTCCATCGTAGCATCGTTGTCGTCTCGCCAACTATGCTTCTACGACTATCGCTACCGCTTAGTGATAAAGTAAAGCATTACAGGGCGATTGCATTGCATACAATAAAGCGACAACCATATGGCTCCTGCCAGTTGCCGATAACTTCGGTTACAAAACATGATCATCTCATACAATAAAATTTAGCATCATGTCTTGACCATATCATATCACAACATGCCCTGCAAAAACAAGTTAGACGTCCTCTACTTTGTTGTTGCAAGTTTTACGTGGCTGCTACGGGCTTAGCAAGAACCGTTCTTACCTACGCATCAAAACCACAATGATAGTTTGTCAAGTTGATGTTGTTTTAACCTTCGCAAGGACCGGGCGTAGCCACACTTCGTTCAACTAAAGTTGGAGAAACTGACACCCGCCAGCCACCTTTGTGCAAAGCACGTCGGTAGAACCAGTCTCGCATAAGCGTACGCGTAATGTCGGTCCGGGCCGCTTCATCCAACAATACCGCCGAACCAAAGTATGACATGCTGGTAAGCAGTATGACTTATATCGCCCATAACTCACTTGTGTTCTACTCGTGCATATGACATCTACGCATAAAACCTGGCTCGGATGCCACTGTTGGGTAACGTAGTAATTTCAAAAAAAATTCCTACGCACACGCAAGATCATGGTGATGCACAACAACGAGAGGGGAGAGTGTTGTCCATGTACCCTCGTAGACTGAAAGTGGAAGCATTAGCACAACGCGGTTGATGTAGTCGCACGTCTTCACGATCCGACCGATCAAGTACCAAACGCACGGCACCTCCGAGTTCAACACACGTTCAGCCTGATGACGTCCCTCGAACTCCGATCTAGCCGAGTGTTAAGGGAGAGCTTCGTCAGCACAACGGCGTGGTGACGATGTTGATGTTCTACCGACACAGGGCTTCGCCTAAGCACCGCTACAGTATTATCGAGGTGGACTATGGTGGAGGGGGGCACCGCACACGGCTAAAAGATCAACTTGATCAATTGTTGTGTCTATGGGGTGCCCCCTGCCCCCGTATATAAAGGAGCTAGGGGGTGCAGCCGGCCAGGGAGGAGGCGCGCCAGGAGCAGTCCTACTCCTACCGGGAGTAGGACCCCCCACCCCCCTTCCTAGTTGGATTAGGACTTGGGAGGGGGAAAGAGTGGAGGAGAAGAAGGAAGGGGGGCACCACCCCCCTCTCCTTGTCCTATTCGGACTGGGGGGGAGGGGCGCGCGGCCCAGCCCTAGCCGCCTCTCCTCTCTTCCCACCTAGGCCCACTAAGGCCCATTAAGTCCCCGGGGGGTTCCGGTAAATTCCCGGTTTCACCCGGAACACTTCCGATATCCAAACATAGGCTTCCAATATATCAATCTTCATATCTCGACCATTTTGAGACTCCTCGTCATGTCCGAGATCACATCTGGGACTCCGAACAACCTTCGGTACATCAAAACATATAAACTCATAATATAACCATCATCGAAACTTTAAGCGTGCGGACCCTACGGGTTTGAGAACTATGTAGACATGACCGAGACATGTCTCCGGTCAATAACCAATAGCGGAACCTGGATGTTCATATTGGCTCCCACATATTCTACGAAGATCTTTATCGGTCAGACCGCATAACAACATATGTTGTTCCCTTTGTCATCGGTATGTTACTTGCCCGAGATTCGATCGTCGGTATCTCAATACCTAGTTCAATATCGTTACCGACAAGTCTCTTTACTCGTTCTGTAATACATCATCCCGTAACTAACTCATTAGTTGCATTGCTTGCAAGGCTTAAGTGATGTGCATTACCGAGAGGGCCCAGAGATACCTCTCCGACAATCAGAGTGACAAATCCTAATCTCGAAATACGCCAACCCAACAAGTACCTTCGGAGACACCTATAGAGCACCTTTATAGTCACCCAGTTACGTTGTGACGTTTGGTAGCACACAAAGTGTTCCTCCGGTAAACGGGAGTTGCATAATCTCATAGTCATAGGAACATGTATAAGTCATGAAGAAAGCAATAGCAACAAACTAAACGATCAAGTGCTAAGCTAACGGAATGGGTCAGGTCAATCACATCATTCTCCTAATGATGTGATCCCGTTAATCAAATGACAACCCATGTCAATGGTTAGGAAACTTAACCATCTTTGATCAACGAGCTAGTCAAGTAGAGGAATACTAGTGACACTCTATTTGTCTATGTATTCACACATGTATTATGTTTTCGGTTAATACAATTCTAGCATGAATAATAAACATTTATCATGATATAAGGAAATAAATAATAACTTTATTATTGCCTCTAGGGCATATTTCCTTCAGTCTCCCACTTGCACTAGAGTCAATAATCTAGTTCACATCGCCCCTCGAGTTCAACTCGGTGACGTCCCTCGAGCTCCGATCCAGCAAAGTGTTGAGGGAGAGTTTTGTCAGCACGACGGCGTGATGACGGTGATGATGTTCTACCGACGTAGGGCTTCGCCTAAGCACCGCTACGATATGACCGAGGTGGAATATGGTGGAAGGGGGCACCGCACACAGCTAAGGAACGATCACGAAGATCAACTTGTCTGTCTAGAGGTGCCCCCCTGCCCCTGTATATAAAGGAGCAAGGGGGGGAGGCGGCCAACCTAGGAGGAGGGCGCGCCAAGGGGGGAGTCCTACTCCCACCGGGAGTAGGACTCATCCTTTCCTTGTTGGAGTAGGGGTGAAGGAAAGAGGAGGAGAGGGAGAAGGAAAAGGGGGCTGCACCCATTGTCCAATTTGGACCAGAGGGGGGCGCAGGCCTCCTTCCTTTTGGCCTATCTCCTGTATTCCCGTATGGCCCAATAAGGCCCATATACTCCCCGGCGAATTCCCGTAACTCTCCGGTACTCCGAAAAATACCCGAATCACTCGGAACCTTTCTGAAGTCCGAATATAGTCGTCCAATATATCAATCTTTACGTCTCGACCATTTCGAGACTCCTCGTCATGTCCCCGGTCTCATCCGGGACTCCGAACTCCTTCGGTACATCAAAACATATAAACTCATAATATAATTGTCATCATAGCATTAAGCGTGCGGACCCTATGGGTTCAAGAACTATGTAGACATGACCGAGACACGTCTCCGGTCAATAACCAATAGTGGAACCTGGATGCTCATATTGGCTCCTACATATTCTACGAAGATCTTTATCGGTCAGACTGCATAACAACATATGTTGTTCCCTTTGTCATCGGTATGTTACTTGCCCGAGATTCGATCGTCGGTATCTCAATACCTAGTTCAATATCGTTACCGACAAGTCTCTTTACTCGTTTTGTAATACATCATCCCGCAACTAACTCATTAGTTGCATTGCTTGCAAGGCTTAAGTGATGTGCATTACCGAGAGGGCCCAGAGATACCTCTCCGACAATCAGAGTGACCAAATCCTAATCTCGAAATACGCCAACCCAACAAGTACCTTCGGAGACACCTATAGAGCACCTTTATAGTCACCCAGTTACGTTGTGACGTTTGGTAGCACACAAAGTGTTCCTCCGGTAAACGGGAGTTGCATAATCTCATAGTCATAGGAACATGTATAAGTCATGAAGAAAGCAATAGCAACAAACTAAACGATCAAGTGCTAAGCTAACGGAATGGGTCAGGTCAATCACATCATTCTCCTAATGATGTGATCCCGTTAATCAAATGACAACCCATGTCAATGGTTAGGAAACTTAACCATCTTTGATCAACGAGCTAGTCAAGTAGAGGAATACTAGTGACACTCTGTTTGTCTATGTATTCACACATGTATTATGTTTTCGGTTAATACAATTCTAGCATGAATAATAAACATTTATCATGATATAAGGAAATAAATAATAACTTTATTATTGCCTCTAGGGCATATTTCCTTCAGTCTCCCACTTGCATTAGAGTCAATAATCTAGTTCACATCGCCATGTGATTTAATACCAATAGTTCACATCACCATGTGATTAACACCCATAGTTCACATCGACATGTGACCAACACCCAAAGGGTTTACTAGAGTCAATAATCTAGTTCACAGCGCTATGTGATTAACACCCAAAGAGTACTAAGGTGTGATCATGTTTTGCTTGTGAGAGAATTTTAGTCAACGGGTCTGCTACATTCAGATCCGTAAGTATTTTGCAAATTTCTATGTCAATAATGCTCTGCACAGAGCTACTCTAGCTAATTGCTCCCACTTTCAATATGTAACCAGATTGAGGTTTAGAGTCATCTGGATCAGTGTCAAGATTTGCATCGACGTAACCCTTTACGACGAACCTTTTGTCACCTCCATAATCGAGAAACATATCCTTATTCCACTAAGGATAATTTTGACCAATGTCCAGTGATCTACTCCTAGATCACTATTGTACTCCCTTGCCAAACTTAGGGCAGGGTGTACAATAGGTCTGGTACACAGCATGGCATACTTTATAGAACCTATGGCTGAGGCATAGGGAATGACTTTCATTCTCTCTCTATCTTCTGCCGTGGTCGGGTTTTTGAGTCTTACTCAACTTCACACCTTGTAACACAGGCAAGAACTCCTTCTTTGACTGTTCCATTTTGAACTACTTCAAAATCTTATCAAGGCATGTACTCATTGAAAAACTTATCAAGCGTCTTGATCTATCTCTATAGATCTTGATGCTCAATATGTAAGCGGCTTCACCGAGGTCTTTCTTTGAAAAACTCCTTTATGCTTTGCAGAATGATTCTACATTATTTCCGATCAACAATATGTCATTTACATATACTTATCAGAAATGTTGTAGTGCTCCCACTCACTTTCTTGTAAATACAGGCTTCACCGCAAGTCTGTATAAAACTATATGATTTGATCGACTTATCAAAGCGTATATTCCAACTCCGAGATGCTTGCACCAGTCCATAGATGGATCGCTGGAGCTTGCATATTTTGTTAGTACCTTAGGATTGACAAAACCTTCTGGTTGCACCATATACAACTCTTTTTTAATAAATCCATTAAGGAATGCAGTTTTGTTTATCCATTTGCCAGATTTCATAAAATGCGGCAATTGCTAACATGATTCGGACAGACTTAAGCATAGATACAAGTGAGAAACTCTCATCGTAGTCAACACCTTGAACTTGTCAAAAACCTTTTTGCAACAATTCTAGCTTTGTAGATAGTAACACGACTATCAGCGTCCGTCTTCCTCTTGAAGATCCATTTAATCTCAATGGCTCGCTGATCAATGGGCAAGTCAATCAAAGTCCATACTTTGTTCTCATACATGGATCTCATCTCAGATTTCATGGCCTCAAGCCATTTCGCGGAATCTGGCCTCATCATCGCTTCCTCATAGTTCGTAGGCTCGTCATGGTCAAGTAACATGACCTCCAGAACAGGATTACCGTACCACTCTGGTGCGGATCTCACTCTGGTTGACCTACGAGGTTCGGTAGTAACTTGATCTGAAGTTTCATGATCATTATCATTAACTTCCTCACTAATTGGTGTAGGTTTCACAGAAACCGTTTTCTGTAATGAACTACTTTCCAATAAGGGAGAAGGTACAGTTACCTCATCAAGTTCTATTTTCCTCCCACTCACTTCTTTCGAGAGAAACTCCTTCTCTAGAAAAACTCCAAATTTAGCAACAAAAGTCTTGCCTTCGGATATGTGATAGAAGGTGTACCCAACAGTTTCCTTTGGGTATCCTATGAAGACACATTTCTCCGATTTGGGTTCGAGCTTATCAGGTTGAAACTTTTTTGCATAAGCATTGCAACCTCAAACTTTAAGAAATGACAACTTAGTTTCTTGCCAAACCATAGTTCATACAGTGTCATCTCAACGGATTTAGATGGTGCCCTCTATTTAACGTGAATGCAGCTGTCTCTAATGCGTAACCCCAAAACGATAGTGGTAGATCGGTAAGAGACATCATAGATCGCACCATATCTAATAAAGTACGGTTATGACGTTCGGACACACCATTACACTGCGGTGTTCCAGGTGGCGTGAGTAGTGAAACTATTTCACATTGTTTTAACTGAAGGCCAAACTCTTAACTCAAATATTTTACCTCTGCGATCATATCGTAGAAACTTTTATTTTCTTGTTACGATGATTCTCCACTTCACTCTAAAATTCTTTGAACTTTTCAAATGTTTCAGACTTATGTTTCATCAAGTAGATATACTCATATCTGCTCAAATCATCTGTGAAGGTCAGATAATAACGATACCTGCCGTGAGCCTAAACACTCATCGGACCGCATACATCAGTATGTATTATCTCCAATAAGTCAGTTGCTCCCTCCATTGTTCTGGAGAACGGAGTCTTAGTAATCTTGCCCATGAGGCATGGTTCGCAAGCATCAAGTGATTCCAAAAGTCCATCAGCATGGAGTTTCTTCATGCGCTTTACACAAATATGACCTAAACGGTAGTGCCACAAATAAGTTGCACTATCATTATTAACTTTGCATCTTTTGGTTTCAATATTATGAATATGTGTATCACTATGATCGAGATCCAACAAACCATTTTCATTGGGTGTGTAACCATATAAGGTTTTATTCATGTAAACAGAACAACAATTTATTCTCTTACTTGAATGAATAACCGTATTGCAATAAACATGATCAAATCATATTTATGCTCAACGCAAACACCAAATAACACTTATTTTGGTTCAAGACTAATCCCGAAAGTATAGGGAGTGTGCGATGATGATCATATCAATCTTGGAACCACTTCCAACACACATCGTCACTTCACCCTTAACTAGTCTCTGTTCATTCTGCAACTCCCGTTTCGAGTTACTACTCTTAGCAACTGAACCAGTATCAAATACCGAGGGGTTGCTACGAACACTAGTAAAATACACATCAATAATCTGTATATCAAATATACCTTTGTTCACTTTGCCATCCTTCTTATCCGCCAAATACTTGGGGCAGTTCCGCTTCCAGTGACCAGTCCCTTTGCAGTAGAAGCACTTAGTCTCAGGCTTAGGACCAGACTTGGGCTTCTTCACTTGAGCAGCAACTTGCTTGCCGTTCTTATTGAAGTTCCCCTTCTTCCCTTAGCCCTTTTCTTGAAACTAGTGGTGTTGTTAATCATCAACACCTGATGCTCTTTCTTGATTTCTACCTTCATCGATTTCATCATCATGAAAAGCTTGGGAATCATTTATGTCATCCCTTGCATACTATAGTTCATCATGAAGTTCTACTAACTTGGTGATGGTGACTAGAGAATTATGTTAATCACTATTTTATCTGGAAGATTAACTCCCACTTGATTCAAGCGATGGTAGTACCCAGACAATCTGAGCACATGCTCACTGCTTGAGCTATTCTCCTCCATCTTTTAGCTACAGAACTTGTTGGAGAATTCATATCTCTCAACTCGGGTATTTGCCTGAAATATTAACTTCAACTCCTCGAACATCTCATATGGTCCATGACATTCAAAACGTCTTTGAAGTCCCGATTCTAAGCCGTTAAGCATGGTGCACTAAACTATCAAGTAGTCATCATATTGAGCTAGCCAAACGTTCATAACGTCTGCATCTACTCCTGCAATAGGTCTATCACCTAGAGGTGCATCAAAGACATAATTCTTCTGTGTTGCAATGAGGATAATCCTCAGATCACGGATCCAATCCGCATCATTGCTACTAACATTTTTCAACATAATTTTTCTCTAGGAACACAATAAACTGGGAGCAACATCGCGAGCTATTGATCTACAACATAGATATGCTAATACTACGGACTAAGTTCATGATAAATTAAAGTTCAATTAATCATATTACTTAAGAACTCCCACTTAGACAGACATCCCTCTAATCTTCTAAGTGATCACGTGATCCATATCAACTAAACCAAGTCCGATCATCACGTGAGATGGAGTAGTTTCAATGGTGAACATCACTATGTTGATCATATCTACTATATGATTCACGCTCGACCTTTCGGTCTCCGTGTTCCGAGGCCATATCTGTTATATGCTAGGCTCATCAAGTTTAACCTGAGTATTCCGCGTGTGCGACTGTTTTGCACCCGTTGTATTTGAACGTAGAGCCTATCACACCCGATCATCACGTGGTGTCTCAGCACGAAGAACTTTCGCAATGGTGCATACTCAGGGAGAACACTTATACTTTGATAATTTAGTGAGGGATCATCTTATAATGCTACCGTCAGTCAAAGCAAGATAAGATGCATAAAAGATAAACATCACATGCAATCAATATAAGTGATATGATATGGCCATCATCATCTTGTGCTTGTGATCTCCATCTCCGAAGCACTGTCATGATCACCATTGTCACCGGCGCGACACCTTGATCTCCATCGTAGCATCGTTGTCGTCTCGCCAATCTTATGCTTCCACGATTATCGCTACCGCTTAGTGATAAAGTAAAGCATTACAGGGCGATTGCATTGCATACAATAAAGCGACAACCATATGGCTCCTGCCAGTTGCCGATAACTTCGGTTACAAAACATGATCATCTCATACAATAAAATTTAGCATCATGTCTTGACCATATCATATCACAACATGCCCTGCAAAAACAAGTTAGACGTCCTCTACTTTGTTGTTGCAAGTTTTACGTGGCTGCTACGGGCTTAGCAAGAACCGTTCTTACCTACGCATCAAAACCACAATGATAGTTTGTCAAGTTGATGCTGTTTTGTCCTTCGCAAGAACCGGGCATAGCCACACTCGGTTCAACTAAAGTTGGAGAAACTGACACCCGTCAGCCACCTGTGTGCAAAGCACGTCGGTAGAACCAGTCTCACGTAAGCATACGCGTAATGTCGGTCCGGGCCGCTTCATCCAACAATACCGCCGAGCCAAAGTATGACATGCTGGTAAGTAGTATGACTTATATCGCCCACAACTCACTTGTGTTCTACTCGTGCATATGACATCTACGCATAAAACCGGGGCTCGGATGCCACTGTTGGGGAACGTAGTAATTTCAAAAAAAATTCCTACGCACACGCAAGATCATGGTGATGCATAGCAACGAGAGAGGAGAGTGTTGTCTATGTACCCTCGTAGACCGGCAACGGAAGTGTTAACACAACGTAGAGGAAGTAGTCGTACGTCTTCCCGATCCGACCGATCCAAGTACCAAACGTACGGCACCTCCGAGTTCTGCACGAGTTCAACTCGGTGACGTCCCTCGAGCTCCGATCCAGCAAAGTGTTCAGGAGAGTTTCGTCAGCACGACGGCGTGATGACGGTGATGATGTTCTACCGATGCAGGGCTTCGCCTAAGCACCGCTACGATATGACCGAGGTGGAATATGGTGGAAGGGGGCACCGCACTCGGCTAAGGAACGATCACGAAGATCAACTTGTCTGTCTAGAGGTGCCCCCTGCCCCTGTATATAAAGGAGCAAGGGGGAGGCGGCCGACCTAGGAGGAGGGCGTGCCAAGGGGGGAGTCCTACTCCCACCGGGAGTAGGACTCATCCTTGTTGGAGTAGGGGTGAAGGAAAGAGGAGGAGAGGGAGAAGGAAAAGGGGGCTGCACCCCTTGTCCAATTTGGACCAGAGGGGGGGGCGCAGGCCTCCTTCCTTTTAGCCTATCTCCTCTATTCCCGTATGGCCCAATAAGGCCCATATACTCCCCGGCGAATTCCCGTAACTCTCCGATACTCCGAAAAATACCCGAATCACTCGGAACCTTTCCGAAGTCCGAATATAGCCGTACAATATATCGATCTTTACGTCTCGACCATTTCGAGACTCCTCATCATGTCCCCGATCTCATCCAGGACTCCGAACTCCTTCAATACATCAAAACATATAAACTCATAATATAACTGTCATCATAGCATTAAGCGTGCGGACCCTACGGGTTCGAGAACTATGTAGACATGACCGAGACACGTCTCCGATCAATAACCAATAGCGGAACCTGGATGTTCATATTGGCTCCCACATATTCTACGAAGATCTTTATCGGTCAGACCGCATAACAACATATGTTGTTCCCTTTGTCATCGGTATGTTACTTGCCCGAGATTCGATCGTCGGTATCTCAATACCTAGTTCAATCTCGTTACCGGCTAGTCTCTTTACTCGTTCCGTAATACATCATCCCACAACTAACTCATTAGTTGCAATGCTTGCAAGGCTTAAGTGATGTGCATTACCGAGAGGGCCCAGAGATACCTCTCCGACAATCAGAGTGACAAATCCTAATCTCGAAATACGCCAACCCAACAAGTACCTTCAGAGACACCTGTAGAGCACCTTTATAGTCACCCAGTTACGTTGTGATGTTTGGTAGCACACAAAGTGTTCCTCCGGTGAACGGGAGTTGCATAATCTCATAGTCATAGGAACATGTATAAGTCATGAAGAAAGCAATAGCAACAAACTAAACGATCAAGTGCTAAGCTAACGAAATGGGTCAAGTCAATCACATCATTCTCCTAATGATGTGATCCCGTTAATCAAATAACAACCCATGTCAATGGTTAGGAAACTTAACCATCTTTGATCAACGAGCTAGTCAAGTAGAGGCATACTAGTGACACTCTGTTTGTCTATGTATTCACATATGTATTATGTTTCCGGTTAATACAATTCTAGCATGAATAATAAACATTTATCACGATATAAGGAAATAAATAATAAATTTATTATTGCCTCTAGGGCATATTTCCTTCACAAACAACTTGGCATGGTACCTTGAATTGGTCATAAAAGGCCTTGAAAAATTGGAACCATTTCAAGGATGTCGAGAAACAATGTGCTCTCAGACGGAGCATTTTGGCCTACTCGAGCAGCCTATGTTCTACATGTCTATTTTTGTACATCCTTGAAATGACCCCAACTTTTGCAAACGGATGGGCATGCCAATGGTAGGTATCCATGTCAGGTTTAACGATTTTCGACACCGTATCTAAGTTAGAACACGGCCGGCGATTTATTGGCCTTTTTTGACCGAGGAAACTTTGGAAAATGCAAAAATTGTTGAAGACCCAAACAACTTTGATGGTGATTTGAATTGGTCATACAAGGCTATGAAAAAGATGGGGCCATTTCAAGGATTTTGAGAAACATCATGCTCTCAGACGGACCCTTCTGACTACCCGAAAACCCCGCATTGTACATGGTGTTTTTTTGGACATCTTTGAAATGACCTTAACTTTTGCAACCAGGTGGGCATGCTCAGGGTAGGCATGTATTCCAGGTTTGAATGATTTCCGACACCGTACACAAGTTGCGACATGTCTACCCATTTATCGGCTTTTTTTGACCGAGAAAACTTCATAAAATGCAAAACTTATCGAAAACTCAAGCAACTTGGCATGTTGCCTTGAATTGATCATGCAAGGCCACAGAAAAAATTGGCACCATTCGACAGATCTTGGAAAAAAAGTACTCTCGAACGAAGCCTTTTGGCCTACCCAGGACACCCCACATTGAGCATGATGTATTTTTGTACTTCCTTCTGGCCTACCCTGGACACCCTACCCGCAAGGTGGGCATGCCCATGGTAGGCATCCATGCCGAATCCATCGCCTTTTTTCCTTTTTCTTCAATTTTTTCTTTTTTATCTTCTCTCCTATTTTCTTTTTTCTGTTTTGGTTTAATTTTTTTCTTTTCTCCTTTTTTTGTTTACTGTTTCTAATTTTCATAAAGTAAAAAAAATCCAAATTTCAAAATTTTGTTTGCAATTTTAAAATATTTCATGTTTTTCAAGTTTTGTCTGTTTTGTCAAAAAATGTTCATATTTCCAAAAAAAATCACAATTCTGATTTTTTCATATATATTAATCAATGTTCTTCAAATTAAAAAAATAGAATTTCCAAATTTTGTTCGTGTCTTCAAATTTTGTCCGGGAATTTTATAAAATGTTCTTGTTTTCAAATATTGTTTCAAATGTCTTTGTTGAATTTTTTGACAACTTTTAGGAAAATGATTTTTATTCAAAAAATGTCCATTTCTTCACATTTTGTTCGAGAGTTCAAATGATGTTCTCATTTTGAGAAATTGTTCAAAAATTTCAAAAAAAATTCTCCTTGTGTTCCTGTTTCAAATATCAAGTTTAAAAAATTGTTTTTCAAAATAATTTCTGGAGTTTCAAAAAGTATTTGCAGTCCAATATCCGTTCCAATTTTTTTGGAATTATATTTTGATGAAAATAAGTTAATGAAATTTTAAACAAAGTTCACAAAAATGAAAAAGTTAACAAATTTTTAGAAAGTTTGTGAATTAAGAAAAGAAAAAATAGAAAAAAAAGAAAGACAAAAGAACCGAAACGAAAACACTCAAACAGGAAAAAAACCAGATTTGCATGTTTTCTTATTAGCGTTTTATTTCCCATAAAAAGGTAGAAAGAAGTAAATGGGCACAACAATTAAGCTATCCCAGTGATCATCGCCTGAACCACTAAAGGTGGAGTGTCAGGGTCTGAATCCAAACAAGTGCGCTCGTATTATTTTAAGATTAAAAGAAAGGAAAAAACATAAATGGTCGGGCCAGGGACGGAGGGGGGGAGGGGTGCCAAGTTGCAGATAACATTGTATCGTACGACGTATATGTCGGCGGACGAACCACCATATATACAAAAGTGGGTATGATTGTCAAATGTCCGTATTGCACTTTATACATTTAGTGATGTTGTGTAGAAAAAGACTATGCATGCACGTGATCTCTTAATAGGACGTATTCTTATTCTAGAGGCGTCCCACAGAAGACAATGTGAGGGATGCCCCCCACTTAGAAATCCCAATAAAGAAAATACTGAAAATATGATTAGATTGTACTTCCTTTGTATAAGTTGTTTTTACAATTCAAATTAAATTGCAAATGCGTGTTATGTTAGTGTACAGAGGTAGTAAAAAAGAAGCAAACGTGTGAATGCTCGAGGCAGGGGTACTGGTTATACACTTCCCTTGAGAATTTGCATCTTGGAAAGAAAAATTCAGTACCCCAGAAGGAAATTCTAGTCTAGAGCACTAAAGTTACTTCTTTAGGCTAAACGATCATCTGTCCAGATTCTTTCACGAGTAAACTTATTTCTTTTTACACGGGCTACTAAAATGACCATTTCTCATAAACACATTAGACTCAACTAGTATGGCCAATCGTGTGTAAAATTAATAATCTGAACGAACATCTAGTATTGGGTAGCTTGGTTACTTTATTTCGGGTATTTTGCCCCGCTAGATGATTATACGTGAATGGGTATGGATTCTGTGTAGTACCAACAAAATCGTATTGGGTAGCTTGGTTACTTTATTTCGGCTAGAGAGCAGCATTCCCGCTGACCAACCTTTCCATACTATATACCGTACTCCATAACGGAAGATGTACATAGCATTTCCATCCATATATACCCTACTTCTTTCTTCTACTAGTTTGGGTCTAATTACACGTAGGAATGGAAGGTGTCAGGATTTTCTATACAATGCACAGCGATGATCACACAACCAGATTGTGAGCTTCCAGGTTAAAGAAGATGTTTGAAATCATTAAAAACGTTTGCTCGGCCTCTTACTCGGCGGAAGTAGCTTCAAGAATGTTCTTGTCAGCAGCAATTCCAAGAGTGTCTCTTTTTATCCGTGGTTAGTGAATCAGGTAGCAACCTACTGTATTGCGTCATTTCTGCAATCAGCAGTGGTCCTTCTTGATCTAGTAGGCACTATTCTGCATTAGAAGAGAGCATCCAAATGATTTTTTGTCCAAAAGGACCCACTGGCGAACAGAATTGCCAAAAAGGACCACATGCCGAAAACATTGCAAAAAGGACCCCCTCACTAGTGACGGCAGGCGCTGCAGGCGACACGTGTCACCTGCCGCCACGCCAGGAGGCGGCGGGCCCTGCCGCCACAGCAGGAGGCAGCCGCGCGGGGTATAATGTTATCTGCGCAGTGTCTATCGCCGGGACGGAACGGGGCGGGCCTTGCGGGCCCTGCCGCCACAAGACGAGGCGGCCGGCACTGCTCCTGCCGCTCGCAGGCCGACAGACTCTGATGCACGGAAAGCGAGACGTGGGCCAGGCCGCCACTGTAGGGGGCGGCGACACTGTTGCTGCTCCATGCGCACCGACAGCCTCACTGTTGCAGACAACGCTAATTCCCACGCACGGGAATCCGATGCTGCAGAGGGCGGGAATCTGCGCCTTTTATTTCTTTATTCGCGATGATTCTGCTGCCCATGAGCTGGCTTTTGCGTCTGCTTTGTATGCACCCGCACTGATTCCGCTGCGTTGCTGCCTAGGGACTCAACTGCCTTTTGCTTGAGCGGACGCGACGGCACTGCGGGAATCATTCATCCAGCGCTGGCTTTTGCTTCAAAGGACGCGATGGCACTGCAGAAATACACTCACTCGCTGCGGGAATCCGAGGCTGCGGTATGTGAGTTTATCCTGTTGTGCCGACACTACAGGAATCCTCTTCCTTTTATATACTGTACTTCTGCTCCGTGCGCAAGCACACTGTCTCTCGCCTCCTCTTCTGCTCTCTAAGTGGTAAGAACGGAGAGAAAGAAATACTCACTAAGCACTTTCACTCGTGATTTAGGGCGATTTAGAGTTGGATTTTGAATATGCTGAAGTGGAAGAAAAGATAGACGAAGGTAAGGTCTATCCATTTTTGTTGGTTTCGTTCGCATGCATGATGTTTTTACTCTTTTTGTTTAGTTCATAACTATGTGTTCTCTATTTTGTTAGGCATTATTTCATCACTTTTTGGAGTCATTTAGAGCTTCAGGAGTACGATTTGCCTAGCGAAGTGAACTACGAAGTTGAAGATCAAGGTATGAGTTTTGCAATAAATTGATTTTTTTTGTGCATGTAGGGTGGTAATTAGTTAGTATTTTAGCTCGTCATTAGCTATGCAATGTTAGTGCTTAGAGGTTAGAAATAATTTCAGACGACAGATGTAGCATTTATAATACATTTTTTAGAAGAGTAGGTTGAAGATGTTTTATCAATGTTAGGTGCGTCCATTAGTATTGACATGCAAGAAATCTTAATACGGTAATTAAGAAAAACTTGTACTGTAATTGTTCATTGCATGTGGTATGTTATTTCATGTGGTATGTTTATTAATAAGTCTATAGTTAGGAAGCCGTAGGTCTACTTTGTTATGTCGCAATAATCTAAATTTTATATGTTACGATTATGTCCTAATGTACTTGATGATGTATGTAATTAGGTAAAATAATTCATCTTACACTAGTGCAGAACCGGGCAATAGCACCGGTTCATAAGGCCCTTTAGTGCCGGTTCGGTAACCGGCACTAAATTGTGGGCACTAAAGCCCCCCTGTCGGTGTCAAAATCGGCGGATCTCGGGTAGGGGGTCCCGAACTGTGCGTCTAGGCCGGATGGTAACAGGAGGCAAGGGACACGAAGTTTTACCCAGGTTTGGGCCATCTCGATGGAGGTAAAACCCTACCTCCTGCTTGATTAATATTGATGATATGGGTAGTACAAGAGTAGATCTACCACGAGATCGAGGAGGCTAAACCCTAGAAGATAGCCTATGGTATGATTGTTGATGTGTATCTTGTCCTATGGACTAAAACCCTCCGGTTTATATAGACACCGGATAGGGTTAGGGTTACACAAAGTCGGTTACAATGGTAGGAGATCTTCATATCCGTATCGCCAAGCTTGCCTTCCACGCCAAGGAAAGTCCCTTCCGAACACGGGACGGAGTCTTCATTCTTGTATCTTCATAGTCCAGGAGTCCGGCTGAAGGTATAGTCCGGCTATCCGAACACCCCCTAATCCAGGACTCCCTCAGTAGCCCCTGAACCAGGCTTCAATGACGACGAGTCCGGCGCGCAGATTGTCTTCGGCATTGCAAGGTGGGTTCCTCCTCCAAGTACTTCGTAGAAGATTTTGAACACAAAGATAGTGTCCGGCTCTGCAAAATAAGTTTCCACATATTGCCATAGAGAGAATAATATTTACACCAATCTAATCTGCTGACGTATTCCGTAGCGTGTCACACCATGGCCAAGCCTTTATCCGAGTCGTTTCATTATCCCACCTCAGCGCGTCATGCGAGGCGGTTTCCTTGGCATGTCTTGTTAAAGCAGAGATTGTGTCCCCTTATCCCGGGATTCTCATCAATACAGGCGTGGGTAACCCAACCGCGTCTAGGACTCCTAGATTATAGGCAAGTCCAAACGGGCACAGAGAGGACGCTTGATATTCACCCTCTTTATAAAGGGGACAAGGCTTTTATTTTTTTCCCCGCGCTTAATCGAACCCTTCCCCCACCCCAAGCTCAAACGCCCGAAGTTCAGGTCAGGCGCCCCGAACCTTCAGTCATGTCCGGATCTAGCCTTCAAGGCCGATGGATGCCTTCCACCATCACAGAAGAAGACATCAAGAAGTTGAGGGAGGCCAGATATCTGACCGCCGAGATTTTGCATCGGCTGCCTCCCCGAGGGCAGGCCGTCCCCACCCCCGAACCCAACGAGAACGTCGTGTTTGTTTCCCACTTCCTCCGAGGCCTAGGCCTTGCCCTGGATCCTTTCGTCAGGGGTTTGATGTTTTACTACGGGCTAGATTTTCATGATCTAGCTCCGGACTCCTTTCTTCATATCACGACATTTATTATCGTGTGCGAGGCCTTCCTCCGGGTTGCCCCTCACTTTGGCCTATGGCTCAAGACCTTTGAAGTGAAGCCGAAGCTGGTCGAGGGGCAACATGCAGCGTGTGGAGGTGCCTCAATACGCAAGATGACGGGAGCTCCGTGGCCCAAAGGTTCCATCCCAGAGGTGTCTGAATTGTGGCAACAGGAGTGGTTCTACATCACGGCTCCTAGAAGTGCCAAGTGCCCCCCCCCTGTTTTCCGCTCGGGCCCTCCACCACAGCTGATGTCATGGATCAGCAGAGGTCTGAGTTGGGGTCCAGTCAAGGACGTGCCTATATTGTAAGGCCGCATTCGAGGTCTCTTCAATGGAGATTTCAGTTTGGTTGCGGTAACACAGGTTATGCTGGTTCGTCAAGTCCAGCCTTGCAAACGCCGGCCTCTTCGCCTGTGGGAGTTCAATCCCGAGGGACCGCGTGCCATTCAGAAATTTCTCGGCCTGACGCAGAGGAGATGTACAAGTAATTCTTCGGACCTCAGATGGAGTCTCCAAAAATCACCGAGGACGTGGGCCTGATTAGTAACCGCACCGCCGAACAGGTAAGGCGTCTTCCGGCCGAACATACCCTCGCTACTTCGTTACGAAGTTATTTCTGAGAGTTCGCTTTTTGACCAGGACTGGCTAACAAAGGCGAAGTTGATTCGGTGTTGGGCCCCCTCCCTAAGGGTTTGGAAAATCCGGTATTGGAAAAGATGCTCCAGACCGCACCTTGTCCGGAGCCCTTGAAGGAAGATACTGTGGAGGATAATGCGGGCGGAGGCGGGCCCCCAATGCTGCCCATTCTAGCCGAGGGAGCGAGCGTCTCCATGAGGGAAGGCGACCAGAAGAGGAAAAGGACTGCGCCCGGGGATTCGGAAGCCGAAGCTTCCAAACGGGAGAGAAGTCTCCCACAGAGGGTCCTACCTTGGGGGACGCTGTTGCCGCACAAAGTCCGCGGGGGGATCAATTCTCCCTCGAGTCATAAGTGACCCGAAATACTTTTAATAGTACAGATATGCCATCTTTTTCTTCTGAGGAAATAACCACCGCATATATTTTTGCAGTTCGGGCCTTAGCCCCTCTCAAATGAGCTCATCTTAGGGGGATCTTCTTCCAGAGATGATGGAGAGCGAAACGCCTCCTCCGGATTCCTCCGCTCTAGAAGCGGGCGACCCTGAAGTGTCGTCGCGGAGGGCCTCTCCGAGTTCGGTGAGGCCAGAGGATAATCCCATCGACCCCCGAAGCTCCCAGTGTCCGACTCCCGAAGAGAGCAGAAAAAAGAGTCCAGCACCGTCTAGTGTGCGATCGGATGTTCTAAGGGAGTTGGTGGGGCGATCGGCCATCTCAGATGAACACCGTGTGATGATGAATACGGTGATGGAGAGAATATCGTCCGCCGAAAGCGGATTGCATGAAGCTTTTATGAGTCTACTGACAGGCTTTGAGGTACGTAAAAGAATGTATGATAATCCTGCACCTGTTAGGTGTGCCCTGTGTAGATAGTAGCCCCTGAGACTCTGGTTGTCGTCGGAAACAACGACGAACAGAGGATCATATTCCCAGGAAATAGCCATACTGCCTCTATGTGCAGGTGATGGAAGCTTCGGTGGCTAGCCGGACTAGCGAGTTTGCCCATTTAGAGTGGCAGTTGGATGCGGCAGACGCCGATATCGAGCTTGTTAACAAAAGGCTTGACGAGGCACAGGGTAAGTGTGAATATCTGGTAAATGCCACATAGGAAGAGCAGCATGATGCCAGTATCTTTAATATGTTGTGACTGCAGATGGAGCTGCCACTTTGAAGCCTTGCGGGCAGAACTTGCCCGAGCCAAGGAATAAGCGAGGTTGGGTAATGCGGCTGCTGTGAAGGTGGCCGAAGAGTTGCAAGCCGAGAAGGCCGCGCATGGCGACACCTGAGACAAGATGGCCAAGATGGCTATAGAATTAAAAGTCGCCGCCGACCGTTGCCGGGTTCTTGAAAAGGAAAACCAAGCGAAGGCATCAGACCTTGAGAAGGCTGCTGCGACGAAAAAGGATCTCCGCTCTGCTATGAGGGCAAAGAAGGAGGAGCTGCGGGAAGCCGGGGATATTGTAGCTGGGAAATCATTTATGTTGCGGAGGAAATTCGGAGATCCACGGTATGCCCCTCTAGATCGGCTGTGGAGTTCGGAGGATGTGTATATGGATTTGGCGGCGAGCGCTGCCGATGCGGCTAAGTACTTCCAGGGTCAGATGGACCATGGAGTAGACCAGCTGTTTTGGAGACAATTCCATTCTCCCGAGCGTCCACTTTCATTGACTGACCAATTAGCCGAATGGGCCGAACTAAATAGATTGTCCGGACTCTCCATGAGGTCTGTTGTGGATCAGCTATGGTCGGAAAGGTCGAAACTGAACAGCTATTTCAGCTTGGTGCGGCAGTTCCTTGACGTGGTGCCGTGCATTAATGCAATGAAGAGGTCGGCGTGCATAGAGGGCGCACGGATGGCCTTTGCCCGTGTTAAAGCGTACTGGGCGGAGATGGATGCTACCACTGTTGCAGCGCGAGATTCGGCCATAGGTCGAAGGGCTGCTGAGCACTACTTTGAAGAAGTTCTTGAGGGTGCTCATTTGATAGAGACCCAGTGCTCAAAAAATATTATGTTTGAGTGATATGTAATCTCATTGTAAGCGGAATGCTTTTATAAATTTTTATAAGGCTATTTTTATACTTTTGCCTGAAAGTAATATGATGCCTCCTGGGCGGCCGTTTATGTATACGTGTGTATAACCTGAAAGATTGTAGCCGTCGGCTTCAACCCTCACGCATATAATGCGGAGGTGCTCGCAAAAATACGCGTTCACACTTAACCCAACGCCTTGGTCCTATTAAGGAGGTGATAGTGGAGCGAGCGAGGCAACCGGACTATAATGCTTTAGCACTTTCACTTAGCCATAGGAGTTTGACGGTGGGGCTACTAGATAGCCCCTGGTGGCTCCGCACTCTCCCAATCTCGGGGTGCGTACATGCCTGGCCGAGAAACGGCCCTTCGTTAAGGCGGAGGAATTCTAACATTCCCACAGGTCATCGAGTGGTTGACCAGTCTCACGCTATATCATAACAGTCAGTTTTCGGCTTTCTCTACTGAGGTGCTCGTCCGGATGAACCAGGGCACAATCGTAGTACTTCTCCTGGTGCTACCTTAGCCGGCAAGGCGGAACGTAAGGCACCAAGACACAGGAGCCGGGCAAACCCGACATTTGACCAAAGACAATGATTCGGAGCTGATTCATATAGGGCCAAACTCGCGACGCCGAATACTCCCTAAGGTATTCGGTCTTTGTGGTATAAACCGGGCCTAAATAGTGGCCTTTGTAAGAAGCCCCGTGTGTTCAGGTACGTGCATTGTTCTGGCGTGGCCACATGCCAAGATGTCAGCATCCTTCTCAACGGTGGATATGTATCAACAAGAGACAGCAAAAAAGGTTTACGCAGGGTCTTAATATAAAAAGAATCCTTGGAGCGGGTCCCTGCTGCACGTCTGCGCCTGTGTCTCTGTTGTGCCGTGTCCTGGACGGGTGTAGCACGATGATTGTCTGTAGAAGAGAGGAAGTTAAGTGAAAAAGTTGCCGTGCAAAAGGATAGTTTTTAAAGCAACCATGTATAATTCAAGATGATAAGAAATTGTCACTTGTCTGCGTGCGTTGAGCCCCTTATATTGACAAATAGGGGTGTGACCACTTATTTCCGTATAAATAGCGGCGCCGGACTTGATTAGTTGTATATGAGGTCTTGACGACCTATTGGATGCTTTCGTTTGTCCGGGCGCCTTTAGTGTGCGGCGGCCAAGGCAGCCTCACTCTCTTCGGCGCGCAGAGATCGCTTGATATTTCCGTGCACTATAATGATGCCACGTGGACCGGGCATCTTGAGTGTGAGGGAGGCGTAGTGTGGTATTGCATTAAAGCGAGCGAAAGCTTCGCGTCCGAGCAGTGCTTGATAGCCACTTTGAATCGGAGCGATGTGGAAAGTTAAATGCTCGCGACGGAAGTTATCGGCGGAACCAAATGTAACTTGTAGTAGGAGGGAGCCCGTACAACGAGCCCCTGGGCCTGGCGTTACTCCTTTAAAGGTAGTATTTCTATGGCGAATTTGTGTTGGGTCTAGCCCCATCCCGCGAATTGTATCCTGATATATTAGGTTTAGGCTACTGCCGCCGTCCATCAAGACCCTTGTGAAGTGATATCCGCCAATTACTGGGTCTAATACCAGGGCAGCCCATCCTGCGTGTCGGATACTTGCTGAGTAATCGCGATGGTCGAAAGTGATCAGTTGAGATGACAAGTGGCAGGACTTCGTAGTGATAGGCACTTGGGTATACTTTCCTGGGAGTGCCGCATTGTATTTTCCCTTGATTACGTGTAACACGTTTACTGTTTTGACTTCTGGTGGAAATTGCTTTTGTTCCCCCGTGTCTTGCTTGGGGGGGCTCGTCCTCGTCTTCACTTGGTGTATCCTCCCCCTTGTGTACGGCGTTGAGCTTGCCGGACTGCTTGAAGACCCAACATTCTCTGTGGGTATGATTAGCAGGTTTACCAGGGGTACTATGGATCTGACATACTTGGTCCAGAGTTTTGTTGAGGCTGGAAAGTTCATCCCTGGTGCCTTTAGGGGGGCGGCTTTTGACCTGGCCGAGAGCTTTTGAATCCGGCATTGACCGCCGTGCCCTTCGTGCTGTCTTCTTTATTTCGGCGTTTGTTATTGCTGTTGCGCCGTGATTTCCCGTTTCCATCTCTAACTTCAGATGTACTGGGGTCGCTGGTGCTACGTCTGGCTAGCCAGTTGTCCTCACCCGCGCAAAAGCGGGTCATGAGGTTTGTTAATGCGGCCATCGTTCTCGGCTTATTTTGGCCGAGGTGTCTGGCGAGCCATTTGTCACGGACGCTATGCTTGAAAGCTGCCAAGGCTTCAACGTCCGGATAGTCGACAATCTGGCCCTTTTTAGTAAGAGACCTGTTCCAAAGATTTCGGGCTGACTCTCCGGGCAGTTGAGTTATATGACTTAAATCGTCCGCATCCGGAGGTCGGACATAGGTCCCTTGAAAATTTGCCCGAAAGGCATCTTCGAGCTCTTCCCAACTTCCAATGGAGCTTTCGGGGAGGCCTTTGAGCCAGTGACGAGCTGGCCCTTTGAGCTTGAGGGGAAAGTACTTGATGGCATGGAGATCATCTCCTCGAGCCATATGGATGTGAAGGATGTAGTCCTCAATCCAAACCCCAGGGTCTGTTGTTCCGTCGTATGCCTCTATGTTTACGGTCTTGAATCCCTCTGGAAATTCATGGTCCAGCACCTCATCGGTGAAACATAGGGGGTGTGCAGCACCCCTGTAGCTGGGTGTACCGCGTTGTTCGGATGTTTGTTGTGTTGCATTGTATGCTGGGGCGCGCTTGCGTGGTCCATAGATGGATCTTGTTGCACCGTCCTTTGGGTGCGGGCCCTCGCATGGGTCGCGTATTGTATTGTGAGCGGCGTTGTATGCCGCTCTGTGTTGGTAGAGGGGTCGTCTATCCGACCAGCTGGCTGCTTTAATATTTGGTTGTGGGGGGTCTGAGGCCTCCTCATCGAATTCGGGTAGCAGCTTCTGCTTTGGGTAGCTCTTGTAGGGGCGGTTGTCGCCGTACCTTGCTGCAGTGTTGAGTATTTTACTCCATCTGATTTGGAGTGTGTCTTGCGCGGCCTTGAGCCTTTGCTTCTGCTTTTTCAGATTCCTCGCGATGGCGACAAGCCTTTTACGGGCAGTTTGCTGCTCTGGGTGTCTGTCCGGCGTTATGTCGTCCGGACCATTATCCTTGATAGGATTTGTTTGTTCGGTTTGATTATCCGGATTGCCGTTGTCCGGCAGCGGTTCGCCCTGCTCCAGCGCTGGGTCTGTGTGATCGCTATTTCTGTCGAGGCGGGATTTGGGGCGGCGCTTGCGTCGCCGCTTTGACTACTTTTCGAGGGAACAAGCCTTCGGTGCGTCCTTCCGCTCCTCGTCGTCATCTTTTGGTGCGTCCACCATGTATACGTCATGTGACGAGGTGGCATTCCAGGGCCCAATAGGCGCTGGTTCTTCATCGTCTCCTTCATCGGCGTCTGTACCGTCGATGTCTTCGGAGTCGAAGTCGAGCATGTCGGTTAAATCGTCGACAGTGGCTACAAAGTGGGTGGTGGGTGGGCTTTGAATTTCTTCATCGTTCGCATCCCGATCTCGCTGACCGTAGTCTGGCCAGGGCTCTCCTGATAAAGAGAGAGACTTTGGTGATTTTATAATATCGCCAAAGGGCGAGTGCTGAAAGATGTCCGCGGCAGTAAACTCCATGATCGGTGCCCAATCGGATTCGATCGGCAGAGGCGCGAATGGTTCGGAGTCCGGAGAGGAGTCCGGCTCCGTGGAATCATGAGTCTCGCGGAGTGCGGGGCTGGTGTTCGGCTCGATCGCCGTTAGGATCACAGCCCCCGAGGCGGCGTCCAACCACCCATCCTCGATCGGCGCGGTTGGCTCCGAATTAAGGGTCGGAGCCGATGCGGGTGCGGCCTCCAGGGCACTGTTCGGCGGCAGAGCTAGATCATGCTCATCGTGACAGTGCGGCGCGCTCAGCAGTGGCTCGAATCCGTCGAAGATCAAGTCCCCGCGGATGTCAGCCGTGTAGTTTAAACTTCCAAATCTGACCTGACGGCCAGGGGCGTAGCTTTCGATCTGCTCCAGACGGCCAAGTGAATTGGCCTGCAGTGCGAAGCCGCCGAAGACGAAGATCTGTCCGGGGAGGAAGGTCTCACCCTAGACTAAATCGCTATTGATGATCGTAGGAGCCATCGAGCCTGACGGCGACGACACAGAGGAACTCTCAATGAAAGCACCAATGTCGGTGTCAAAACCGGCGGATCTCGGGTAGGGGGTCCCGAACTGTGCGTCTAGGCCGGATGGTAACAGGAGGCAAGGGACACGAAGTTTTACCCAGGTTCGGGCCCTCTCGATGGAGGTAAAACCCTACGTCCTGCTTGATTAATATTGATGATATGGGTAGTACAAGAGTAGATCTACCACGAGATCGAGGAGGCTAAACCCTAGAAGCTAGCCTATGGTATGATTGTTGATGTGTATCTTGTCCTACGGACTAAAACCCTCCGGTTTATATAGACACCGGATAGGGTTAGGGTTACACAAAGTCGGTTACAATGGTAGGAGATCTTCATATCCGTATCGCCAAGCTTGCCTTCCACGCCAAGGAAAGTCCCTTGCGGACACGGGACGGAGTCTTCAATCTTGTATCTTCATAGTCCAGGAGTCCGGCTGAAGGTATAGTCCGGCTATCCGAACACCCCCTAATCCAGGACTCCCTCACCCCCCCCCTCTTTAGTACCGGTTCAGCACGAACCGGTGCTAAAGGGCAACCACGTGGCACGAGCCAGCTCCGTGGGCGCGTAGGACATTAGTACCGGTTGGTAACACCAACCGGTACTAAATGTTTGGGTGTGTTTTGGTTTTATTTTTTATTTTTACTTTAATTTTGTGTTTTCAATTTAATTTAGTGATTGTTTTACATTATAATGAGTTGTTAAATCATTTGGTGAATGTACTGCAGATTAGTTTGACTGGATTCATGGATCCTAGATAAGTCAAGTATATGTCATATCCATATTATATATACTTGATCACCTAATTAAGTGATCGAGGTAATATGGATATGGCATATACTTGATCACTTAGCTAGAATCCATCCAGTTGAAACTAATATGTAGTTTCTTTCATAAATGATATAATAACTCATCATCATCATCATATTAATATAAAAACTCTTGCATCATATATATCATCACCAACAACAGTTTTCATAGCAAAGATATCATCGAGTTCAACATGGTAATGATATTATAAGCGTTCATAACACCACAAAAGCAAATCACTCTTTGAGATTAAGTTCAGGACGAAGAACACGGACATGAGAGGACAAGTACTAAGAGCATGAACTAGCTAATTAATCACTCCTGCTGCTCTCTCTCAGGTAAAATAGCATAGAACATGTATAGCTTTGCTGATTCATCATATTGGAGCATGCAGATGAACCTGTCTCCTAATCGTGGGTTGCGCTTCTGATTGCTGCCCCCTAGTACTTCTATGTGATTGTTCACAATTTTGCTCCAGTCTTTTACTATTAAGCATTCATCGCTATTAGAAATCCTGAATGCACTAAAATGCATTGTAGGATATCTTGGCCGTAAGCTAACACTATTCATGGTACCTTTAGTCTCGATCCAATCAGGCACAACATTCATCGGAAGTCCCTGTTGAAGAACATCGTATAGTACCATACTTAGCAATGAAGTTTAGCTTAAAAAATAATGTATGCAAAAGATGCACTGAGGAGAAATAGTAGAAATCTTACCATCTTTCCTAAATATATGTGACCGTAGTTCAGTACGAACACTATTGGTAGCACGTTTTGAGTACTAACATTTCTAAGTGCAGGAAAAAAAATTGTCTTGATAGCATGAAGATCCGCAAGCCATGAAACATAATGACTTGTCTCCTCGCAGTTTAGTTCAGCCCCGGGACAGTGGACGGTCCTGTCTACCAAGCGCCGGACATGTTTGCTTGATTGGAAGTAAGCTGTCAATATAAATTAAGATCTATTAATTATTCAACCGGTTCAAATATTCTCATATCGAAGACATAAATATGGTTGAGAAACTCACATATTGGTAGAACTGGAGGCGACTACACATCGACCCAGATGTCTCTATTACCTTCAATATCATCTTCCGGACGAATATCAAAGGTGATAACCATATCAGGCTCAAATGCATAAGCCTTGCATAGTGCTTGCCAAGTTTTGCATTCAAAATAGGTGTATGTGTCTGCATTGTATAATTTGACGTTGAAGGTATAATCATGCTCGGTCTTCAAGTAAACTCTTTTTATCTTCATAGTTTCGTTAGGACTGGAACCTATCTTATTCAAGGCAAAAATGCTTGCATGGCAGGGGATACGCTAGTAGAATAGTGAAAAATTAAAATTAAAAGTTGAAGCAAATGAAGCATAAGTCATGCTTAATTACGAAAAAAGACTTGTCGTTGTGACTTACTGTATTCACTTCGAAGTTCCCATCCAACTTGATGCTGAAGCGTCTATCATCAACTAGAAAATTTCTTCCGCACAGGCCGCGCTGGTCTTCACAGTATTCGCACATAATGAAATCGTGTTCGTTGTCAGACGACATTCCTATGTTCATAGGTGAAACATTAAACACTTATTAGTTCTATTAATTCAACTAATTATGTTAATTCAACTAGTTCAACTAATTAATTGAACAAGCACTTATGAAAAATATACCTAATTAATTGAACTAATTCAACTAACTAGTTCAACTAATTAATTCAACTAAACTAGTTCTATTAATTTTCTTACTAAAAATAAGGTAGCTAGTTCTATATAATAAAATGTTAATTAGATAATGAAATCTCATATAACTAAATTAAATATATATCTAAGATATAATATATATCTAATTCATCTAACATTTGGCATTAATATCTAACATATGTTCATATATAGGTGAAACATTAAACACTTACTAGTTCTATTAATTCAACTAAATAAACTAATTCTATTAATTCAACTAAGCATTTACTAAAAATAAACTAGTTCTATTAATTTCTTACTAAAATAAAGTAGGTAGTTCTATATAGTAATATTTTGATTAGATCATCAAATCTCATATACCTAAATTTTCTTACTAAAAATAAACTTGTTCTATTAATTTTCATACTAAAAATAAACTAGTTATATTAATTCAACTAGTTCAAATCTCATATATATACCTAATTAATATCTAGCTAATTCATCTAAAATTGACATTAATATTTAACATCTTTTCCATATAATTCATCTAACATTAACATTCTAACATTATTATCTACGTAATTTATCTAACAGAAAATAGAAAATAAGTAAAAACAATGTGTGTGTGTGTGTCTGTGTGTGTATGTGTGTGTGTATGTGTGTGTGTGTGTCTGTCTGTGTGTGTGTGTATGTGTGTGTGTGTGTCTGTCTGTGTGTGTGTGTATGTGTGTGTGTGTACGAGCGGGGGGCGGCGGCGTATGGGCGGCGGCGGGCAATGCGACGCGGACGAGCGGCGGGCGAGGCGGCGGCGACGGGCGGCGGGGGCGACGGCGGTGACGGCGACGACGGGTGGCGGGGTGACGGCGACGATGGGCGGCGGGGGCGGCGAGGGCAGTGCGCGATGGGCGACGGGCGCGGCGAAGAAGTTGGATCGAGAAGAAGTGGTGGTCGATGAAACTGAATTTCTCGTAAGTGCCATATATATAGGAGGGGTCTTTAGTACCGGTTGGAGCCACCAACCGGTACTAAAGGTCAATTTTCGCCAGGCTAAGGGGCGGGAAACGGCCCCTTTAGTACCGGTCCGTGCCATGAACTGGTACTAAAGGCCCAATCATTAGTACCGGTTGGAGCCACCAACCGGTACTAATGGTTGTGCGCTGCCACCGGCGGTGCATAATGTTTGGTCCCACCTCGCCGAGCGAAGGGCAGCCGCACTGGTTTATAAACCCAGCCGCGGCTACTCCTTCAAACTTCTCTATATAGCAGGTTTCTGGGCCTAACTAGGGTGCGCTGCCCTGTAAGTCTGCTGGCCCTTCTGGGCCTACATTTGCACACCCTAGGTCTGGCAGGCCCACTGGGCAGCGCCCCAACAAATTTTTTATATAGTTTTTTCTTTTCTGCATTATTTATTTTCTTCTATTTATTTTTGAGTAATTTTTATATAGTTTTTTTTCTTTTCTGCTTTGTTTACTTTTCTTCTATTTATTTCTGAGTAGTTTTTTTGTGACCCTCTCTACTCTTTCGCATATGCTATACGGGTGAAATGATAATACCATTGCAAGTTTCAACATTTTCAGAATTCATTTTGTAGTGATTTTCAATTTCACGATAAATGACTAAAAACCAACAAATGATGTCAGAACATGTTGGAAATTGATGACGTCGCTTTGAATGCTGCATACTGAACACAAAAGAAGTCTGGAGTTCAAATAAATTTAAAAAACATTGAAGTGCCCGTGTAACAGATGAGTTCTCGTCCGAAACCCTAATACTCCGAAAGAGATTGTCCAGTTTGCACACGAAGTGCGTCCAGTTTTTGCCGTGACCCTCTCTACTCTTTCGCACATGCTATGCGGGTGAAATGATAATACCATTGCAAGTTTCAACATTTTCAGAATTCATTTTGTAGTGATTTTCAATTTCACGGTAAATGACTGAAAACCAACAAATGATGTCAGAACATGTTGGAAATTGATGACGTCGCTTTGAATGCTGCATACTGAACACAAAAGAAGTCCGGAGTTCAAATAAGTTTAAAAAACATTGAAGTGCCCGTGTAACAGATGAGTTCTCGTCCGAAACCCTGATACTCCGAAAGAGATTGTCCAGTTTGTACACGAAGTGCGTCCAGTTTTTGTCGTGACCCTCTCTACTCTTTCGCACATGCTATGCGGGTGAAATGATAATACCATGCCAAGTTTCAACATTTTCAGAATTCATTTTGTAGTGATTTTCAATTTCACGGTCATTTAGCTCTCTAAACAATTAGGTAAATGACTGAAAAACAACAAATGATGTCAGAACATGTTGGAAATTGATGACGTCGCTTTGAATGCTGCATACTGAACACAAAATAAGTCCGGAGTTCAAATAAGTTTAAAAAACATTGAAGTGCCCGTGTAATAGATGAGTTCTCGTCTGAAACCCTGATACTCCGAAAGAGTTTGTCCAGTTTGTACACGAAGTGCGTCCAGTTTTTGTTGTGACCCTCTCTACTCTTTCGCACATGCTATGCGGGTGAAATGATGATACCATGCCAAGTTTCAACATTTTCAGAGTTCATTTTGTAGCGATTTTCAATTTCACGGTCATTTAGCTCTCTAAACAATTAGGTAAATGACTGAAAAACAACAAATGATGTCAGAACATGTTGGAAATTGATGACGTTGCTTTGAATGTTGCATACTGAACACAAAAGAAGTCTGGAGTTCAAATAAGTTTAAAAAAACATTGAAGTGCCCGTGTAACAGATGAGTTCTCGTCCGAAACCCTGATACTCCGAAAGAGTTTGTCCAGTTTGTACACGAAGTGCGTCCAGTTTTTGCCGTGACCCTCTCTGCTCTTCCGCACATGCTATGCGGGTGAAATGATGATACCATGCTAAATTTCAACATTTTCATAGTTCATTTTGTAGTGATTTTCAATTTCACGGTCATTTAGCTCTCTAAACAATTAGGTAAATGACTGAAAAACAACAAATGATGTCAGGACATGTTGGAAATTGATGACGTCGCTTTGAATGCTGCATACGGAACAGAAGAAGTCCGGAGTTCAAATAAGTTATTAAAAATAAAAAAGAGGTGCAATGCTGGTTAATTTGCTTCAAGCCTTTCGGAATAGTGTAGACTGCACTGCACATAGCTCAGTGCAATCTATGCTATTCCGAAAGGCTTGAAGATAATCAACGTGCAGGTGAGCATGCGCTTCTTCGTCATTGTCTGCACTCACGGCTTATAAACCGCTCATACTGCCTCTCTCTTGGCGAGGTGGGACTAAAAATCAGCTTACTAAGAAACTCTAGTACCGGTTCATGCCATGAACCGGTACTAAAGGTCTTCGTGGGGGCCCCAGCCTGACCACAGCCGCACTATCCTCATTAGTACCGGTTCGTGGCATGAACCGGTACTAAAGGTTGCCCACGAACCGGTACTAATGATACCCGCCCGTCTAGCCGTTGGAACCAGCACTAATGGTCACATTAGTGCCGGCCCAAATTCAAACCGGCACTAATGTGCTTCACATTTGACCATTTTTCTACTAGTGTTAGTAGCAAACAAGGAGGAGATGACGTGATTGAAGAAATTGTGTTTCCATCTTCGCTGTCCCTTTTGAGGTGATGACCACATACATGTAAGTGCTATTTCATACTTTTGATAGCAGAAACAAAAATCCGTGTGTAATATTGATGTTCATGTGATAATAGGTTGACTCTGTTCATATAGTACTGGTGACGGATATTTATTTGAACTATTTGGACTCTTAATTGCATTCGCAAGCACATCCATATTGGAGCTAAGGTATAAAATGACACCGTAATTTTGTTAATATTTTTTATATTGATATACTGTTGTGAATAATGTGCATGCCGCTGCAAATATTATTATTTGTAAATAAATGCTTGTTATCGTGTGATATGAAAAAATTGTATAAAGCCAGAAGAAATTAAATGTTTTACTCATATGATATTAAAATGTTATTATCATACTATTATGTTTAGTGGTTGTTTGGGAGTAATTACCCTCGGTTTTATCATAACCTGTTGTAAGAAAATTAGCTTTTACTAATAGTCGTTTTTTCCAAAAGCTCAGTTTTTGCATGTTACGAGAACCAGTTTAGGATATTTTAGGGGTAGTTAGAGAAAAGCAAACAGTGTTTTAGTTTGTGACGCTAGTAGACGAGTTTGAGAAAAATTAGATCTCTAAATACCCGTTGACCAAACAACCCCGGAAAGTCTAAGCAAATGATTCTAAAAATAAACCGAATATTTGTAACGAAAATACGATTATTATTTTAGTCGTATGATATGTAAATGTTGTCATCGTACTACTACTAAATGTTCAGTTACTAATTGTTTGAAATGTAAACATGTATGTTGGTTAGGTACTATGGAAAATTTAGTAGTGTACTATGGGAACGTCTTACGCAACGGTCCTTTCAGGGTGGATGTGTCCTTGTGCGAGTCGACTACAGTTGTAGTGAGAGACATGGTCAATGTGGGTTACGCAGCAGTTAGAAGGTGCATCCGAGCGGTGTTTGGCCCAGGGATGCAGGGGAAAAATGACAATGGAGGCCTTCGTCGTTGACGGAGGAAATGATGGGACAGTTGCCCGTTGGGGTTTGCAGCCTGTCATAGGTGATCGGTCGTGGGGGTCGTACATGAGGTTTGCAAGCAATCCCAATAACTCAATGTATGGTCAGCCGATGGTGTATGTGGAGTTCATTTCAGTCACTGATGTTGCCGAATGCAGTAGCAGGGGTGGTGAGGTCGAGTTGGCCATCACATCAGCCCCTAGCGTCGGCCCATCGGAACCGACAGGCGGCCAGCCTATGTATGACACATGATATTGGTCTCCGGCCATTGACATGAGCGAACACGTGGAGGGATTGCCGGAGGCGCTAGATGACGATGATCATTCTTCTGTGTCTTTGGAGTCAAGCGAAGAAGAAGATGTTCCTCCTCAGAGGGCGGTCGCGGCGGCACTGCAACCTGGGTTTTTACAGGATATGAGCATCACCAACAAATTTCACTCTGCTTCTGGCCTAGGAGCGGGGAGCCTGCAGGTTGGGCAAGTTTTCCCAGACAAGAAGTCTGCTTACCAGGCAATGGGTAGCTATTCAATCGGCATCCACCGCCAGCATAGAGTGAAGCAGTCTGATAAAACAGAGTTGAAGGTCATATGCATCCACACCGCGAAAGGTTGCCACGGAAGAGTTCTCGCTAGACTGAAGCCTGGGGTATGTCAGTCATGGCATATCACAAAAATAATGGAGCATACCTGTGAGCAAACTAGGACTCTTTCAAATCACTGCAATGTGACAGCAAGATATGTGGCACAGATGATGGAAACGGTTGTGCAGGGAAGTCTCAACATTAGTGTTAGGGCTCTGCAAAAAGATGCGGAGGATCAAATTGGCTTCCCTGTCAGCTACAACAAGGCTAGGCGTGCGAAGGAAAATATATTTAAGAACTTGTATGGTACCTATGAGGAGGCCTATTCTTATGCCCCCAAAATGCTTTATCAGATAGCAAGTGCTAATAGGGGGACTCAAATTTGGCGGAGAGAACGTCCAAACCCAATGAACCCGGATGAGCTAATCCTAGACCGTTTATTCTGGGCATTCGCCCAGACTATACAAGCCTTTATGCACTGTCGCCCGGTATTATCAGTTGATGGTACCTTTCTCACTGGAAAGTACAAAGGCACACTATTGGTGGCGATTGCAGCGCATGCAAATAATCAGCTTCTTCCTATTACATCGTCCAAGGGTAAGAGTACTGCATCCTCTAAGGGCAAGAGTTCTGCATCGTCCAGGCAAGAGTTCTGCATCGTCCAAGGGCAAGAGTACTGCATCCTCGAAGGGCAAGAGTTCTGCATTGTCCAAGG